>NC_073381.1:4643910-4741410 GCF_028641065.1 Leucoraja erinaceus | reverse complement strand
GGTTTCCGCGTAGTCCAGCTTCTTCTATGTTCCGGCGATTATTAAAAAAAATTACAAACCGACCACAACTAAAAAGAGGTTGCCGTTTTAAAAATCGGAAATTTTATATTCGAAGCCGGTTGCGATGTTAGTTGAAGGTGGTTGCCGGAGGCCTGCAACCTCCGGCAACCACCTTCAACACTCAAAAGAAAATACAAGAAATCTCTGAAGAAGGGTCTCGACCTGAATCGTCACCCATCCCATTTCTCCAGAGATGCTGCCTGTCCTGCGGAGTTACTCCAGCATTTTGCGTCTATCTTCTAGATATCTCTTTCCATTATATATCTTAGCCATGGAAATTGAAACAATTGGCTTTTCTGTCCAAAGCGAGGGTTTAGATTATGTTGCTATTCCACTGTGCAAAACGACAAATTGATTATAAGAATTGTTTGACAGCTAATTAAACAAAATCAGTGGTAAATATTTACAGGTCATCTGAAATATGATAATTAATGCATGGGTGAAATGTCAGTGAACCTGTCTTCCTGCAACATGCTTAAGTAAAATAACATAATTTGGAAATTCTATGCATGTTTTTGTTTCCAATGTTGCATTATTTATGTGTAAGATGGAACTGCAGATGCTGGTTTAAACCGAAGATAGACACAAAAAGCTAGAGTAACTCAGCGGGACAGGCAGCATCTCTGGAGAGAAGGGATGGGTAATGTTTCGGGTCGAGAGCCTTCTTCAGATTGGATTGCATTATTTAGATTTGGAAGTAAGATTAAACTTAAATTCTGTTTTTTTTTAAAACTAATTCCAAGCTTTAATTCAATAATGCAAATTTTAGTTTGCATCCTGCAATTTAGTTTAGTTTAGAGATACAGAGTGGATACAGCATTGAAACAGGCCATTCAGCCCATCGAGTCCACGCCTACCAGTGATCACTATGTACAGTTAACACTATCCTAAACACGAGGGATAATTTACAATTAACCTAGAAACCTGGACGTCTTTGGTGTGTGGGAGGAAACCGGAGCACCTGGAGAAAACCCATGCGGTCACAGGGAGAAGGTACAAACTCCGCACAGACCGCATCCGTAGTCAGGATCAAACCTGGGTCTCTGGCACTAAGGTGGCAACCCTACGGCTGCACAACTGTGCCACCCACAATGTAATGTTTGACTGGCCCATTTGAACATTTTAAAGTAAATATTATACAAACACATCTTTAATGTTAGTAGAAGGGGTATTACCTCATTTCAAGTTCAAGTTCAAGTGGGTTTATTGTCATGTGTCCCTGTATAGGACAATGACATTCTTGCTTTGCTTCAGCACAACAGAACATAGTAGGCATTGTCTACAAAACAGATCAGTGTGTCCATATACCATTATATAAATATATACACATATGAATAAACAAACGGATAAAGTGCAAATAACAGATAATGGGTTATTAATGTTCAGTGTTTTGTCCGAGCCAGGTTTAATAGCCTGATGGCTGTGGGGAAGTAGCTATTCCTGAACCTGGTTGTTGCAGTCTTCAAGCTCCCGTACCTTCTACCTGAAGGTAGCGGGGAGATGAGTGTGTGGCCAGGATGGTGTGTGTCTTTGATGATACTGCCAGCCTTTTTGAGGCTTTGCATTATCTGGTGCATAGCTTTACACAATTGATTATGTGCAGTGTTACATTTCCTGATCCTGATCTCTGAATTTATACATAACAATGTGTAAAACCTTACCCTTTATTATGCACACACCCATTGAATTACTAAATGGGATTTGAAGAGTGTAACCTGTTTTGCATTGCTTTTAGATTCTGTCATGCCCGGCCCCTAACTTTAGAAGTCTGAAGAAGGGTTTTGACACGAAACGTTGCCTATTTCCTTCGCTCTATAGATGCTTCCTCACCCACTGAGTTTCTCCAGCATTTTTGTCTACCCCCAACTTTACAATCTTATTTAATTAAGTGACTCTATTCTGGAATTCTAAGACTGTTAGGGAAGAATTCCTCATTCAACAATCAATTAAAAAAACCCTCAAAAAGTGACACTGGCTTACAACCCAGCGGTAAACAGCAACTCATATTTCGCTTGGGCAGCTCACAACCAAGTGGTATGTGAGCTGATTTCACTAACTTCAAGTAGCCTCTCTATCTCTCTATCCCATCCCACCCAAGTCATACCAGCTTCAAAGTCATTTTAGACACAAAATGCTGGAATAACTCAGCAGGACAGGCAGCATCTCTGGAGAGAAGGAATGGGTGACGTTTCAGGTCGAGACCTTTCTTCTTCAAGAGTCTCATTGTCTGTAACTTGTTCTCACCTAGAAGGGTTTCAGCCCGAAACGTTGCCTATCTCCTTCGCTCCATAGATGCTGCTGCACCCGCTGAGTTTCTCCAGCATTTTTGTGTACAAACAGTTAACAATGGCCTGTTTCCTTTCTCATTGCTACTTTTTAGCATATCTTTCATTCATTTGTTCTATTTCTCGTTACATCACCGTCTGTATCTCTCGCTTTCCTTTCCCCTGACTCTCAGTCTGAAGAAGAAGGGTCTCGACCCGAAACGTCACCTATTCCTTCTCTCCAGAGATGCTGTCTGACCCTGCTGAGTTACTCCAGCTTTTTGTGTCTATCTTCGGATGTGACTGGTTTGTTTATTTGAAAACAATGAATCCATGGTTGAGTTAAAACTATTACATTGTCACAGCATTTGTAGCAACATTTTATTAAATAAAATATGTTTGCAAATAAGTAGCTATTTAAATAACGCAACTGGCACATTTATTTACAGATAAAAATACATTATAATATCCCAACCATAAAAATACGGAAGTAAAAATAAAGTAGCTAATAAAATCTAAGGCAGCATTAAATAACATATCTGGCGCATGTATATGCATTATTTCATCCTGACAATGGTTGAATCATAGAAACATAGAAACATAGAAATTAGGTGCAGGAGTAGGCCATTCGGCCCTTCGAGCCTGCACCGCCATTCAATATGATCATGGCTGATCATCCAACTCAGTATCCCGTACCTGCCTACTTTCCATACCCCCTGATCCCCTTAGCCACAAGGGCCACATCTAACTCCCTCTTAAATATAGCCAATGAACTGGCCTCAACTACCCTCTGTGGCAGAGAGTTCCAGAGATTCACCACTCTCTGTGTGAAAAAAGTTCTTCTCATCTCGGTTTTAAAGGATTTCCCCCTTATCCTTAAGCTGTGACCCCTTGTCCTGGACTTCCCTACATCGGGAACAATCTTCCTGCATCTAGCCTGTCCAACCCCTTAAGAATTTTGTAAGTTTCTATAAGATCCCCTCTCAATCTCCTAAATTCTAGAGAGTATAAACCAAGTCTATCCAGTCTTTCTTCATAAGACAGTCCTGACATCCCAGGAATCAGTCTGGTGAACTGTCTCTGCACTCCCTCTATGGCAATAATGTCCTTCCTCAGATTTGGAGACCAAAACTGTACGCAATACTCCGGGTGTGGTCTCACCAAGACCCTGTACAACTGCAGTAGAACCTCCCTGCTCCTATATTAAAATCCTTTTGCAATGAAAGCTAACATACCATTCGCATTATAGAATCATCGTACATCATTTTTTAATTTTACAAGATTTCAATTATAAATATGTAGCATAATTTGTGATTCTGTAGTTATCTGTGATTAATTTATTTAACTGTACTGTTGGTCTTTTAAAATCATATTATTAATGTATTCATAATCGCAGTCCCTGAACATCCTGTCTGTAGTATTTGAAATTAAATGATTTTTGAAAATTGCATTTAAAAATGTGAATGAGTACTCCATTAAGTTTAAATGCATAACACTCCATTAAGTTTGCTGTATAACACAGCAGAGAGTAGCTGGCAGCCAGAGGATTGGGAATTTTTCATAGGACATAGATTACAGTTTTGGTCTCCTAATTTGAGGAAGGACATCCTTGTGATTGAGGCAGTGCAGCGTAGATCACAAGATTGATCCCTGGGATGGCGGGACTGTCATATGAGGAAAGATTGAAAAGACTGGACTTGTATTCACTGGAGTTTAGAAGGATGAGGGGGTATCTTACAGAAACATATCAAATTATAAAAGGACTGGACAAGCTAGATGCAGGAAAAATGTTCCCAATGTTGGGCGAGTCCAGAACCAGGGACCACAGTCTTAGAATAAAGGGGAGGTCATTTAAGACTGAGGTGAGAAAAAGCTTTTTCACCCAGAGAGTTGCGAATTTGTGGAATTCCCGGCCACAGAGGGCAGTCAGTGGAGGCCAAGTCACTGGATGGATTTAAGAGAGAGTTAGATAGAGCTCTAGGGGCTAGTGGAGTCAAGGGATATGGGGAGAAGGCAGGCACGGGTTATTGATAGGGGACGATCAGCCATGATCACAATGAATGGCGGTGCTGGCACAAAAGGACCGAATGGCCTCCTCCTGCACCTAGTTTCTATGTTTCTATGACAACCGAAGGAAACAAAATGGGCAATAATGAGCTGAAAAGATGAAGTACGAAGGGAAGCTGGCCAGGAATATAAAGAAGGACAGTGTAGATTGGTTATTGCATGGAAACCATTAACATTAACTCCACCTTACTGTACACTTTAGATTAACACTCACTTCCTATATTACATAGTTGCACCGGTGGTAGAGATGAACGAACAACATTGTGTACTGCACCACCAAGATTGATGATTAAAGTTGACTTTGAACACCAAACTGTGTCTGGACATTTCTTTATATGTTTACATGTTGTCAGAAGTAGGATGGATATACAAAAGCTTCAGAGACACTTATCTGTACATGGCGTACCAGTTCGACTGCAACTTGACAATGGGAGACAATTCACCAGCCAGGCATTTACAAACTTTGCCAGACTTTGGAACTTTCAGCATGTCACCAGCAGCCCCGAATACCCTCAATCCAACGGTCTCGCTGAGCGTGCCGTCAGGAGCGCGATACGGTTGATGGAACGTTCGCATCTTGCCAATTCCGTCGTCTACCTGGATCTGTTAAACCTGAGCAACATTTCCAGGGATGTTGTTCTAGGCTCTCCTGCCCAGCGGCTGATGCCTCGTACGACACGACACCCAGCTTCACATCGCCCAGCAACAGCTGAAACCACAGGTGCTCAAACCAGCTGCGGTCCAAAACGCACGATGTCCAGAAGCGCTCTTATGACAAGTCTAGCAAACCACTCAAACCGTAACTGCAAGATCAAGTGGTTCCACCTGCAGACTGCAGTTGGACGTACCCGACTGGATTTTGTTGAGAGGCCAGCCAAGGAACCTTGTTCCTACCTCGTCAACGTCGATGGTGTTCTGTACCGGCGCAGCAGTTAACATCTACTGCCCGTGAACGAACCGCGACCATCTCCTGCCGGTCCTTTTGCACCGCCGTTGGTTTTCCAGGCGCCTGCTGCTGTTGTCTTTCCTATACCCCCGGACCCCCGCATATTTTCCCCGCGTTGTTCGGTTCCCTCATCCCCGAGGCCTCTAGTCATTCCCAGTGCCCCTAGTCCTGCATGCTCACCCCGACGTTCCTCTCCAGGCTCCCCGCCTGCGTTCTCCTTCTCGGGCTCTCCACCACCCAGCCCTACTAACATTTCTGGAACGGAGCGGGAAGGGTTTGTCCGTACGCGTTCAGGGCGGCTTAGCAGACCGCCTGACACTACGGCGAGTATATTAAACGCATATGTTCTAACAACTGGTGAATAACCTTTCTCTCTACGGGGAAGGATGTAGATTGGTTATTGCATGTGAATCAATCAGAGTAATGCAATAACATTAACTCCACCTCACTGTACACTTTATATTAACACTCACTTCCCATGTTACATAGTTGCACTGGTGGTAGACATGAACTAACAATGTATTGTACTGCACCACCAAGACTGATGATTAAAGTTGACTTTGAACTCGAAACTGTGTCTGTACAATTCTTTATATGTTTACACGTTATATGTTACTTTATATGTTACTCTTGCCATAGAGGGAAACATAGAAACATAGAAATTAGGTGCAGGAGTAGGCCATTCGGCCCTTCGAGCCTGCACCGCCATTCAATATGATCATGGCTGATCATCCAACTCAGTATCCCGTACCGGCCTTCTCTCCATACCCCCTGATCCCTTTAGCCACAAGGGCCACATCTAACTTCCTCTTAAATATAGCCAATGAACTGGCCTCAACTACCCTCTGTGGCAGAGAGTTCCAGAGATTCACCACTCTCTGTGTGAAAATCACCACTCTCTGTGTGTAAAGTTGACTTTGAACACCAAATTGTGTCTGTACAATTCTTTATATGTTTACATGTTATATGTTACTTTATATGTTACTCTTGCCATAGAGGGAGTACAGAGAAGGATCACCAGACTGATTCCTGCGATGTCAGGACTTTCATATGAAGAAAGACTGGATAGACTCGGCTTGTACTCGCTAGAATTTAGAAGATTGAGGGGAGATTTTATAGAAACTTACAAAATTCTTAAGGGGTTGGACAGGCTAGATGCAGGAAGATTGTTCCCGATGTTGGGGAAGTCCAGAACAAGGGGCACAGTTTAAGGATAAGGGGCAAATCTTTTAGGACCAAGATGAGAAAAACATTTTTCACACAGCAAGTGGTGAATCTGTGGAATTCTCTGCCACAGAAGGTAGTTGAGGCCAGTTCATTGGCTATATTTAAGAGGGAGTTAGATGTGGCCCTTGTGGCTAAAGGGATCAGGGGGGTATGGAGAGAAGGCAGGTACAGGATACTGAGTTGGATGATCAGCCATGATCATATTGAATGGCGGTGCAGGCTCGAATGGCCGAATGGCCTACTCCTGCACCTAATTTCTATGTTTCTATGTTTCTATTATGGGTAACAAGGAAATGGCAGAAGAGTTTAACAGGTACTTCGGATCTGTCTTCACTAAGAAAGACACAAACAATCTCCCTGATGTACTGGAGGACAGAGGATCTAAAGGGGTAGAGGAACTGAAATAAATTTTCATTAGGCGAGAAATAGCTTTGGGTAGGCTAATGGGACTGAAGGATGATAAATCCCCTGGACCTGAGGGTCTGCATCCCAGGGTCCTCGGGGGAGGTGCATCTAGAAATAGTGGTCACATGTTATCCCACTTTTCAAGAAAGGAGTGAGAGAGAAAACGGGGAATTACAGTCCAGTTAGCCCGACTTTGGTGGTGGGAAAGATGCTGGAGTCAATTATTAAAGAGGTAATAATGGGGCATTTGGATAGCAGTGAAAGGATTAGTCCAAGTCAGCATGGATTTATGACAGGGAAATCATGCTTGACTAATCTTCTGGAATTTTTTTGAGGATGTGACAAGTAAAATCGATGAAGCGGTGCCAGTGGATGTAGTGTATCTAGACTTTCAGAAAGCCTTTGATAAGGTCTCGCACGGAAGATGGATTACTAAAATTAGAGCACATGGTATTGGGGGTAGGGTGTTGACATGGATAGAAAATTGGTTTGTAGACAGGAAGCAAAGAGTAGGAGTGAACGGGTCCTTTTCAGAATGGCAGGCAGTGGTGTGTGGAGTGCCGCAAGGCTCGGTGTTGGGGCCGCAACTGTTTACCATATATATTAATGATTTGGAAGAGGGATTTAGGAGCAACGCTAGCAAGTTTGCAGATGACACAAAGCTGGGTGGCAGTGTGAACGGTGAAGAGGATGTTAGGAGGTTGCAGGTTGACCTGGACAGGTTGAGTGAGTGGGCAGATGCCTGGCAGATGCAGTATAATATAGATAAATGTGAGGTTATCCACTTTGGTGGCCAAAACAAGGGGGCAGATTATTATCTCAATGGGGTTAGGTTAGGTAAGGGGGAGGTACAGTGAGACCTGGGTGTCCTTGTACACCAGTCACTGAAAGTTGGCGTGCAGGTACAGCAGGCAGTGAAGAAAGCTAATGGGATGTTGGCCTTCATAACAAGAGGATTTCAGTATAAGGGTAGAGAGGTTCTTCTGCAGATGTATCGGCCTCAGGTGAGACCACATCCAGAGTATTGTGTGCAGTTTTGGTCTCCTAATTTGAGGAAGGATATCCTTGTGATTGAGGCAGTGCAGCGTAGGTTCACGAGATTGATCCCTGGGATGGCGGGACTGTCATATGAGGAAAGATTGAAAAGACTAGGCTTGTATTCACTGGAGTTTAGCAGGATGAGGGGTTTTCTTATAGAAACATATAAAATTATAAAAGGACTGGACAAGCTAGATGCAGGAAAAATGTTCCCAATGCGGGGCGAGTCCAGAACCAGGGGCCACAGTCTTAGAATAAGGGAGAAGCCATTTAAGACTGAGGTGAGAAAAAACTTCTTCACCCAGAGAGTTGTGAATTTGTGTAATTCCCTGCCACAGAGGGCAGTGGAGGCCAAATCGCTGGATGGATTTAAGAGAGAGTTAGATAGAGCTCTAGGGGCTAGTGGAGTCAAGGGATATGGGGAGAAGGCAGGCACGAGTTATTGATAGGGGATGATCAGCCATGATCACAATGAACGGGGGTGCTGGCTCGAAGAGCCGAACAGCCTCCTCCTGCACCTATTTTCTATGTTTCTATGCTTCCAAATGCATTGTTGTTTTAATGTACTGAATTATTAGCAAAACAACTAGAATGTAATAAGCCAGAATCTATGAGAAAATGAACATTAAATCCTGTTCCATCACATTAATAGCAAAAATGGGGTGTAACTTACTAGATTCAAATTTATTTAATTACCCGTGTAAATACAGCGGTAGGGCTACTGCTTTACAGAGCCAGTGACCTGGGTTCGATCCTGACCACGGGCGGTATCTGTACGTGGTTTGTATGTCCTTCCCGTGACCCGTTTGTGTTTTCTCCAAGTAATCCAGTTTCCTCCCACACTCCAAAGATGTACAGGTTTGTAGGTTAATTGGCTTGGTATAATTGTAAATTGTCCCTAGTATGTGTGGGATAGTATGGGGATCACTGGCCGGTGCTGATTTGCTGGGCCGAAGGGCCCGTTCCCTTGTTGTATCTGTTAACTAAACGATAATTAGGCGGTTCGGATTCAACCTGTGTTATGTGCATATACTGTTATCTTAATAGACAATAGGTGCAGGAGTAGGCCATTTGGCCCTTCGAGCCAACACCGCCATTCAATGTGATCATGGCTGATCATCCCCAATCAGTACCCCGTTCCTGCCTTCTCCCCATATCCCCGGACTGCAACATTTTTAAGAGCCCTACAGCTTATTATATTGGTCTGATCGCAGGTAATATGGGACTAGGGGAGATTATGTGTTCGGCTGTGGACTAGAAGGGTCGAGATGGCCTGTTTCCGTGCTGTAAATTGTTATATGGTTATATGGTTATTTCTCTCTTGAAAGCATCCTGAGAACCTACCTCAATGGTCTTATAAATATGCTCTGAGCAGCAATAAAACAAAAGGTATACACTGGTGTAATAAAAAGCACTGTGCACATTTATGTCTGAAATATTATTTATAACTGCATCTCTGTAAATTTATTTATTTGTAATTAAAATGTTGTATGATTATTTTTTTAAAAACAATGAAGCAAGTTAAATTATTTCAACGGTGAATGCTGTAACAGTGATCAGTATCAGTCATAGACTATTGATATAACTCTCTTTCTTTACAAAGGTTCAAATATTAATAAATTATAATTGAGCAGGAATGAGTTAGAATAATGTGTTAAAAGAAATGTCCTTCCATTTTGCTTAGGAAGGAACTGCAGATGCTGGAAAAATCGAAGGTAGACAAAAATGCTGGAGAAACTCAGCGGGTGCAGCAGCATCTAGGGAGCAAAGGAAATAGTCAACGATTCCTATTTCCTTCGCTCCATAGATGCTGCCTCACCCGCTGAATCTGTCCTTCCATTTTGTTTTTTCATTTTCTGTACGTTAGGTGATCATCATTCACCTCAAAACCGTTCACATTTATTGACTAAACTTCAAGATTCAAGATCAAGAGAGTTTATTGTCATGTATCCCAGATAGGACAATGAAATTCTAGCTTTGCTTCAGCACTACAGAGTATTGTAGGCATAAATAAATACAGAACAGATGCGTGTGTCCATATAGCATTGAATATAATTATATACATATGTACACACATAAATAAGCATGTAGAAACATAGAAAATACAGTGGCTTGCAAAAGTTTTCATACCCCTTGAAGTTTTCCACATTTTGTCACGTTTCAACCACAAACGTAAATGTATTTTATTGGGATTTTATGTGATAGACCAACACAAAGTGGTGCATAATTGTGAAGTGGAAGGAAAATGATACATGGTTTTCAATTTTTTTTTCAAATAAAAAACTGAAAAATATGGCGTGCAAAAGTATTCAGCTCCCCCGAGTCAATACTTTGCAACCAATTGCCTTCAGAAGTCACCTAATTAGTAAATAGAGTCCACTTGTGTGTAATCTAATCTCAGTATAAATACAGCTATTCTGTGAAGGCCTCAGAGGTTTGTTAGAGAACATTAGTGAACAAACAGCATCATGAAGCCCAAGGAACACACCAGACAGGTCAGGGATAAAGTTGTGGAGAAGTTTAAAGCAGGGTTAAGTTATAAAAAAAATCCCAAGCTTTGAACATCTCACGGAGCACTGTTCAATCCATCATCCGAAAATGGAAAGAGTATGGCACAACTGCAAACCTACCAAGACATGGCCGTCCATACACACCAAAAATAACAATCAAAAGAAATAGTAGGAAAAGACATGTAAAATAAAGAAACATCAAAAACACCACAAACAGAAGCAAAGCCTCAGGCATGGTCAAAAGCCAGGGAGTACAAATGTGTATTAAGTACAATACAGTGGTACCTTTTTTTCAGGTGCCAAATATATGTTAACATGATACATTCTCTGTACAACTTCATTTTTTTTTAATAAAGAGAGAAATAAGAAAGAAAGAGATAATAGAGAGGAGAAAAATGTGTGTATAAAAAAAAGGAAGAGAAATAATAAAGAAGAAAGAGCAGGAGAGAGATTAACAAATAGGCGATAGGAGATGAGTTTTTATATTGTTGATCATCTTTCACCCAGACCTGAAACTATTGTTTTTTACGATACTGTTGCACCACATGAATCCAAGAAGTCAATAAATGTCCAACATCTTTTAATTTGTTGCCATCTCTCCACTCATTGTGCATTTTCCAAATAGTGGGTAAAGAATGTATTTAATTTATATTTCTGCTCCTCCTCCACCTTTGAGTTCCGATTATAATATCACGCCTACAACAAAGGAATTCTCCTTTAAATAATGAACCCGAAGAAAGATGAGATATTGCAAATTACATTCCCCTCCTTCCCTTCCCCCTCAAGTAACATGTTTCTCAAAATCTATTGTCCGGGATCCTAACGCCCTGGCCTTAAAGGACGTTTCTAATGTCCTTTTTGTGTTTGAAAATGGAAGCATGAATAAAGACCTCAATTAGTTAGTTCCCAGCAGAAATGAATCCTGCCAGTTCAATCTGCATTGACCACAGTGACTGGTCATCACAGGCTTCGAAGCAGGATAATTAAGCCTTTGTTCAGCGAGAGGGAAACTGGTACCAGCCTGTTCAAAATGAGCTTCATGACCTTCCACCTGGTTTGTCACCTATGCCCTTTAATTTGATGATTCCGCATATCCTCCGACTCTATTTTTAGAAGCAGCGAGTCAGTAAGCAGCTCTACTTGATTTTCAGCAACAACTGACATCAACATACTACCGATACCAGCCCATAATAGGTGCAATGCGTGGAAGTGTGTCGTTTCGTTCTACAAAAAAAATCTCAGTTTTAATTAAGTGCTAAAAAAAAAAATCACGTGGCAACGCAGTTTTATTTTGGTGCTAAGAATAAGAAATAAGAAAATAACACAAATGGTAAAACCGAACAAGCAAGCAATTTCTTACTTTGATAAATTCAGAGTATCTTAATAACAAAACAAAGCTAATTTTAATAACACTCACATTGTCACAATGCAAAAACATGTTAGTGGAAATGTTTCTTCATACTTTTAGTTTGTCTCGGAAGTCCTGTGCAATGCTAGAAATTGCCTCTGATCTTTTAAAACATTCAGTGATTTTTTTTTAGACAATACAACAGACATTAAAAAATTGTTTAAGAAGGAACTGCAGATGCTGGAAAATCGAAGGTACACAATAATGTTGGAGAAACTCAGCGGGTGCAGCAGCATCTATGGAGCGAAGGAAATAGGCAACGTTTCGGCCCGAAATGTCGCCTATTTCCTTCGCTCCATAGATGCTGCTGCACCCGCTGAGTTTCTCCAGCATTTTTGTTTACCTCAGACATTGAAAAAATGATGTTTGAAATATCTATAATCAGGCTTTATCTTGCACTAAATGATATACCCTTATCCTGTGGTGGACAAAAATGCTGGAGAAACTCAATGGGTGAGGCAGCATCTATTAAGCGAAGGAAATAGGTGACGTTTTGGGGCCGAAACCCTTCTTCAGACTGATGTGAAGGTGGGGGCAGGGCAGGAAGAAGAAAGGAAGAGGAGGAGACAGAGGCCTAGAGGGAGAGCTGAGGAGAAGAGGAGAGGAGACAGCAAGGACTACCTGAAATTAGAGGTCGATGTTCATACCACTAGGGTGCAGACTGCCCAAGCGAAATATGAGGCGCTGCTCCTCTAATTTCCGGTGGTCCTCATTCTGGCCATCGAGGAGGCCCAGGACAGAAAGGTCAGATTCGGAATGGGAGGGGGAGTTGAAATGCTGAGCCACCGGGAGATCAGGTTGGTTAATGCGAACCGAGCGGAGGTGTTGAGCGAAGCGATCGCCAAGCCTGCGCTTGGTCTCACCGATGTCAACTAGAGCAGTTGACATCTAGAACAGCGGATGCAATAGATGAGGTTGGAGGAGATGCAGGTGAACCTCTGTCGCACCTGGAACGACTGCTTGGGTCCTTGGATGGAGTCAAGGGCGGAGGTAAAGCGACAAGTGTAGTATTTCCTGCGGTTGCAAGGGAAAGTGCCCGGGGAGGGGGTGGTACGGGTGGGAAGGGATGCATTGACCAGGGAGTTAAAGAGGGAGCGGTCTCTGTGAAAAGCAAACACGGGAGGAGATGGGAAAATGTGGCAAGTGGTGGGGTCACGTTGGAGGTGGCAAAAAAGACGGAGGATTATTTGTTGTATGTGACGGCTGGTAGGGTGGAATGTGAGAACTAGGGGGACTCTGCCCTTGTTACGAATGGGGGGGGGATGGGGAGAGAGAGCGCAGTGTCACGGGGGGAACAAAGAAACCCTGGTGAGAGCCTCATCAATGGTAGAAGAGAGGAACCCCTGTTCCCTGAAGAATGAGGACATTTCTGATGCCCTGGTGTGGAACGCCTCATCCTGGGAGCAGATGCGGCGTAGACAGAGGAATTGGTAGCAGGGGATTGAGTCCTTACACAAAGCAGGGTGGGAAGACGTGTAGTCCAGATAGCCATGGGAGTCAGTTGGTTTATAGTGGATGTCGGTCAGAAGTCTATCACCTGCGATGTGAGGTCCAGAAATGATGGGGAAATGTCGGAAATGGTCGAGGTGTATTTGAGTGCTGGATGGGAGTTATCTGTACACTAAGGATGGCTTGATTGTAATCCTGTGCAGTTTTTTTCATTGACTGGATAGCACACAACAAAACATCTTTTAATTATACCTCGGTACCCGCAACAACAGTAAACAAATTTAATATCTACTTTAGTTACCAAATGCTGTTAATAAATTGGTTGGTGGAATTTCTAACTCTAAATATACTGCTCCCAATTGGTACAATTAGAATAGAATTCTGCATTCCATTTCTATAATTTCATAGGTTATAGCAAAGTTCTCAAAGCTTTTCAATGCATCTCGGTACACGTGACAATAAACTCAACTCAAAGCTCAACTCATCCCATCTCCCCACTCCCCCCCCCCCCCCCCCCCACCCTCAACTTCGCCAGCTCAATAAATAATAGCATTGTAGAAATCAATAACTGCGGATATTGATTTAAAGCTGATTACTAGGACAAGCTAAGACATAGTAATGTGTAGAAAAGAACAGAAGATGCTGGTTTAAATCGAAGGTAGACACAAAATGCTGGAGCAACTCAGCAGGTCAGGCAGCATAGAAACATAGAAAATAGGTGCAGGCGGATGCCATTCGGCCCTTCGAGCCAGCACTGCCATTCATTGTGATCATGGCTGATCATCCCCTATCAATAACCCGTGCCTGCCTTCTCCCCATATCCCTTGACTCCACTAGCCCCTAGAGCTCTATCTAACTCTCTCTTAAATCCATCCAGTGACTTGGCCTCCACTGCCCTCTGTGGCAGGGAATTCCATAAATTCACAACTCTCTGGGTGAAAATGGTTTTTCTCACCTCAGTCTTAAATGACCTGCCCTTTATTCTAAGACTGTGGTCCCTGTTTCTGGACTCACCCAACATTGGGAACATTTTCCCTGCATCTAGTTTGTCCAGTCCTTTTATAATTTGATATGTTTCACTCTGATAATGGAGGAGGCCCAGGACAGAAAGGTCAGATTGGGAATGGGAGGGGGAGTTGAAGTGCTGAGCCACCAAGAGATCAGGTAGGTTAAGAGGCATGCTTGCCTTTATAACAAGAGGAATCGAATATTGGAGCAAAGAGGTCCTTCTGCAGTTGTACAGAGCCCTAGTGAGACCACACCTGGAATATTGTGTGTAGTTTTAGTCCACTAATTTGAGAAGGGACATTCTTGCTATTGAGTGAGTGCAGCGTAGGTTTACAAGGTTAATTCCCGGGATGACAGGACGGTCATATGCTGAGTGAATGGAGCAGCTGGGCTTGTACACTCTGGAGTTTAGAAGGATGAGAGGGGATCTAATTGAAACATATAAGATTGTTAAGGGTTTGGACACGCTAGAGGCAGGAAACATGTTCCCGATGTTGGGGGAGTCCAGAACCAGGGGCCACATTTTAAGAATAAGGAGTAAACCATTTAGAACAGGGACGAGGAAACACTTTTTCTCACAGAGAGTGATGAGTCTGTGGAATTCTCTGCCTCAGAGGGCGGTGGAGGAGGTTTCTCTGAATGCTTTCAAGAGAGAGCTAGATAGGGCTCTTAAAAATAGCGGAGTCAGGGGATATGGGGAGAAGGCAGGAACAGGGTACTGATTGGGGATGATCAGCCATGATCACATTGAATGGCTCGAAGGACCAAATAGCCTACTCCTGCACCGATTGTCTATTGTCTATAAGACGGACTGAGCGGAGGTGTTCAGCAAAACGATCGCCGAGCCTGCGCTTGCTCTTGCCGATGAAGAGAAGTTGACACCTGGAACAGCGGATACAGTAGATGAGGGTGGAGGAGGTGCAAGTGAACCTCTACCTCACCTGGAAAGACTGTTTGGGACCTTGGATGGAGTCGAGGGGGGAGGCAAAGGGACAGGTGTTGTATCTCCTGCGGTTGCAGGGGGAAGAACCTGGGGAGGGGGTGGTTTGGGTGGGAAGGGACGAGTTGACCAGGGAGTTTCAGAGGGAATGATTTCTGCGTAAAGCAGAAAGGGGTGGAGATGGGAAAATGTGGCCAGTGGTGGGATGCCGTTGGAAAGTGTTGGAGGTGGCGAAAGTGTTGGATTATATGTTGCGTGTGGGGTGGAAGGCGAGGACAAGGGGGGACTCTGTCCTGGTTACGAATGGCGGGAGTAGGAGCAAGGGCAGAGCTGCAGGATATCGAGGAGACCCTTGTTAGTACCTCATCTACAATGGAAGAGGGGAACCCCCGTTTCCTAAAGAATGAGGACATCTCCGATTAAGACTTAGTAATAGTGGTCTTGGGTTCTGAACATTTTCTCTCATCTCTTCATCATATTATTGGAGGTTATGCAGTGCTCAAAACACCGCAGAACGTCCAAATATAGATTAATGAGGAAGATTCTGTCATCCACAGTACAGCTGCCTGATTCAGCACTCTGGTCAGCGACATCATCCCAAATCATTGTGCCACAAGGACAACACCTTCATAATATTGTGTGGGAAGCAACTGCAGATGCTGGTTTACAACAAAGATAGACACCAAATGCTGGAGTAACTCAACGGGTCAGGCAGCGTCTCTGGAGAGAAGGAATAGGTGTGTTTCAGGTTGGTTCCCTTCTTCAGACTGAAAGATGGAGAAGGCCAGAACAAAACATGGCTGACAACAGATGTCCTCAGGAAGGGTGGAGTTCACTATGGGCCATTGTTGGCTGGGGAAGATGCGCAAATAACATGGACACAAGGATACGAAGGGTGGAATTAAGGGGACGGCTAGGGCGGGCGAGAGTGGGAGAGTGGGAGAGAGGGTGGGGGGTGGGGTGAAAGGAAGGCAGGAGTTGTGGTTGGAGCAGTCAATGTTTATACCACTGGGTTGTAAGCTGTCCAAATGCAATACGAGGAGCTGTTCCTCCAATTTGCGTTTGGCCTCACTCTGACAACGGAGGCGGCCCAGGACAGAACGGTCTGTGTGGGAATGGGAGGGGGTGTTAAATTGTTTAACAGTAGGGGATCACGTAGGCGAAGGCATAAATGTTCAGCGAAATAATCGCCAAGTCTACGCTTGGCCTCACCGATATATAGGAGCCCTCATCGGAAACACCAGATAGAATAGATGAGGTTAGAGAATCATAATATTCACTGGGGCGGCGCAGTTCGGCCAGCCCGGTGAGGCGACGAGGTGAGTAGGGCGCGGTGCGGTGGCCATGTTCGGTGGGCACCGGTCCGGCAGCCATGCTCGGTAGGTCATCAGGAAGATTGTTTGTGTGCTCTTTAGTGAAGATGGATTCAAAGAGGGATATGGGCCAAACGCGGGCAGGTGGGACGACTGTAGATGGTACGTTAGACGGCGTGGGCAAGTTGAGCCGAAGGGCCTGTTTCCACTCTATGACTATTATGAAGGTTATTAGATTTGCTTATAATTAAATTAAAATTAATATATGGAAAAAAGTTATTTTTAATAGAAAACTCACTTCAGCGACTTTTCTCAGTTCAAACATAAGATAGGATTTTAGTGAGATGTTTTCAAATGAAATCAATTGATAATGTTAGCAAATTTTGGGGTGAGAGAAATGCAGTGAAACTTTAAATGGATCAAATGAATGTTGCTTTTGCTTTGCAGGTCACTAGCGTAAAAGAGTGCCTTGCAATGTTTTTATACAATGTGTTGCTATTTTAATTGAAAATGTTGTGGGGCATGTTATGGTTTCCTTTTCAAGTGTTTTGACCCCGAAATGTCACGTATTCCTTTCCTCCTGACTTGCTGCGTGACCCGCTGAGTTACATAGAAACATAGAAATTAGGTGCAGGAGGAGGCCATTCGGCCCTTCGAGTTACTCCATAGTTACTCCAGCTTTTTTTAATCTCTCTTCGGTGCAGTTTAGTTTAGAGATACAGCGCAGAAACAGGCCCTACGGCCCACTGGGTCCACGCCGACCAGCGATCCCCGCACGCTAACACTATCCTACACACACTAGGGACAATTTTTTTACATTTACCGAGTCAATTAACCTACAAGCCTGTACCTCTTTGGAGTGTGGGAGGAAACCGAAGATCTCGGAGAAAACACACGCAGGTCACGGGAAGAAGTCAAGTCAAGATTCAAGAGAGTTTATTGTCGCGTGTCCCTGATAGGACATTGAAATTCTTGCTTTGCTTCAGCACACAGAACATAGTAGGCATTGACTTCAAAACAGATCAGTGTGTCCATATACCATTATATACGTAAATACACACATGAATAAATAAACTGATGAAGTGCAAATAACAGATAATGGGCTATTAATGTGCAGAGTTTTGTCCGAGCCAGGTTTAATAGCCTGATGGCTGTGGGGAAGTAGCTATTCCTGAACCTGGTTGTTGCAGTCTTCAGGCTCCTGTACCTTCTACCTGAAGGTAGCAGGGAGATGAGTGTGTGGCCAGGATGGTGTGGGTCCTTGATGATACTGCCAGCCTTTTTGAGGCAGCGACTGTGATAGATCCCCTCGATGGAAGGAAGGTCAGAGCCGATGATGGACTGGGCAGTGTTTACTACTTTTTGTAGTCTTTTCCTCTCCAGGGCGCTCAAGTTGCCGAACCAAGCCACGATGCAACCGGTCAGCATGCTCTCTACTGTGCATCTGTAGGAGTTAGAGAGAGTCCTCCTTGACAAACCGTAATCTTCTCAGGAAGCAGAGGCTCTGATGTGCTTTTTTGATAATTGCATCAGTGTTCTCGGCGTAGAACGTACAAACTCCGTACTGACAGCACCTGTAGTCGGGATCGAGCCAGGGTCTCCGGCACTGCATTCGCTGTGAGGCAGCGACTCTACCGCTGCACCACCGTGACTGCTGTAAACCAGCCTCTACAGTCCCTTCCTACACGTTTTGTCTGTTCCACTGCAAAATCCACTGAAGAAGTTCTCCTCGTCTCTCCGATGAGAATTGTGCAACATACCTCTCTCACTGCTGAATCCGACTGCTGAGTCTGAAGAGGGTTTCGACCAGAAACGTCGCCTGTTCCCTTACTCCAGAGATCCCACTAAGTTACACCAGCTTTTTGTGTCCATCTTTGGTCTAAACCAGCATCTGCACTTCCTACCTACACACAGTTTCCTTTGCTGTTGCCCAATTGTTCAATTTAGAGAAACATAGAATGGGAGAGGGTAAGATTTTTAGATTTACAGCGTGGAAACAGGCCCTTCGGCCCACCGAGTCCACACCAATCAGCCATCCCCACACACTGATTGAAACATAGAAAATAGGTGCAGGAGGAGGCCATTCGGCCCTTCGAGCCAGCACCGACATTCATTGTGATCATGGCTGATCGTCCCCAATCAATAACCCGTGCCTGCCTTCTCCCCATATCCCTTGACTCCACTAGCCCCTAGAGCTCTATCTAACTCTCTCTTAAATCCATCCAGTGACTTGGCCTCCACTGCCCTCTGTGGCAGGGAATTCCACAAATTCACAACTCTCTGGGAGAAAAAGTTTTTTCTCACCTCAGTCTTAAATGGCCTCCCCTTTATTCTAAGACTGTGGCCCCTGGTTCTGGACTCGCCCAACATTGGGAACATTTTTCCTGCATCTAGCTTGTCCAGTCCTTTTATAATTTGATATGTTTCTATAAGATCACCCCTCATCCTTCTAAACTCCAGTGAATACAAGCCTAGTCTTTTCAATCTAACAATGTCCTGCACACTAGGGACAATTTACAGAAGCCAATTAACCTACAAACCTATACTTATTTGGAGGGTGGGAAGAAACCGGAGCTCCCGGAGAAAACCCACACTCGCAGTCAGGATCGAAGCTGGGTCCCTGGCGCTGTAAAAGGAAGCAACTCTACCGCTGTGCCACTGTGCAGTGGTAAAGAAGGGTTGAACTTTGTGTTAATCTCTATTGCAATCAAACGGACTTTCTGCATCTTAGGTTATTGTGAACAGGCGGTCCGATCACCAGGTAACGATTTGAAGAAAAAAAACAACTGATTTATCGATCAAACTCAATTCTTTAGCAAACGTGATTAATAATTGATCAAGAGCGGGACACACAAGTAAGATAAACTGTTTTGTTGCACACTGGGGCAGGAGTCAGGTTTCCATCCATTATTCCCTCAGAACTAATTCCTAGTCTCCGCAATGTTGCCGGGGTATCAGGTGGTTGGTGACAAAGATGAAACAAGAAGCTAATGTGCAGGAAGGAACTGCAGATGCTGGTGAGGTTATCCACTTTGGTGGCAAAAACAGGAAAGCAGACTATTACCTAAATGGGGGCCGATTAGGAAAAGGGGAGATGCAACGAGACCTGGGTGTCATGGTACACCAGTCATTGAAAGCAGGTATGCAGGTGTAGCAGGCAGTGAAGAAAGCGAATGGTATGTTAGCATTCATAGCAAAAGGATTTGAGTATAAGAGCAGGGAGATTCTACTGCAGTTGTACAGGGTCTTGGTGAGACCACACCTGGAGTATTGCGCACAGTTTTGGTCTCCTAATCTGAGGAAAGACATTCTTACCATAGAGGGAGTACAGAGAAGGTTCACCAGACTGATTCCTGGGATGTCAGGACTTTCATATGAAGAAAGACTGGATAGACTCGGCTTGTACTCGCTAGAATTTAGAAGATTGAGGGGAAATCTTATAGAAACTTACAAAATTCTTAAGGGGTTGGACAGGCTAGATGCAGGAAGATTATTCCCGATGTTGGGGAAGCCCGGAACAAGGGGTCACAATTTAAAGATAAGAGGGAAGTATTTTAGGACCGAGATGAGAAAAACATTTTTCACACAGAGAGTGGTGAATCTGTGGAATTCTCTGCCACAGAAGGTAGTCGAGGCCAGTTCATTGGCTATATTTAAGAGGGAGTTAGATGTGGCCCTTGTGGCTAAAGTGATCAGGGGGTATGGAGAGAAGGCAGGTACAGGATACGGAGTTGGATGATCAGCCATGAACATATTGAATGGCGGTGCAGGCTCGAAGGGCCGAATGGCCTACTCCTGCACGGTCCTATTTTCTATGTTTCTTTGTTTAAACCGACGAAGGACATAAAAAGCTGGAGTAACTCAGTGGGTCTGACAGCATCTCTGGAGAGAAGGAATGGGTGACCTTTCGAGTCGGGACCCTTCTTCGGTTGACCCGAAACGTCACCAATTCCTTCTCTCCGGAGACGCTGCCTGTCCCGCTGAGTTACTCCAGCATTGTATGTCCATCTTTAAGAGGTGAATGAGTGGTGAAATCTCCAAGGACTTCTCCATTCACGACCTCTAGGGTTGGTGTGGCTGATGCTTTCACATAAAAGGCCCAGCGGCGCCTTTTGAAATAAAGAATGCGCTAAAATTAGACAGACCTGACTAATTATTTACTTCATATTTATGGTCATTACATTTCCATTCAGTCACGAGAAAGTGATAGGTACTGTTTTGCATGCACACACATTTACATATATACCAGGCAAGGAAATCGTTATCAAAATATTGTAACGGATATAGCTTGGACCCAATAGCAGCACAGAATCAGGCAGGTATAATTGGTAATTAACCTTATTACGAAACTGTAACACAGAGTAGTAACACAGGAATGGGTACACCGTACTCACACAGAGGCTCAGGATTGAGCGAGGGTTTCCGAAGAGGGGCAGGCAGGAGACGTAGTCGGGGTAGCGGAAAGTCTGGTAACCAGGAGATCCAACACACGATGCAAACAAACCAGCGAGGGACAGACGAAAGGAGAGTCGAAGCCAGGCAGGAAGTCGAGAAGTCGCTGGAGAGTCTTGCATGAATGCTGAGAACAATCTGGCACTGTGTGAGCGGTGAGGAGAGTCTATATACCGGGTTAATTGGTGATCAGAGGCAACTGAGTGCAACAGGTGAGGAGAGTTAGGCTGATGAGAGGGGAGTGGCAGGCAGGCAGGTGAGGAGAAGGAGGGACGGGTGGAAAAGTACTGGGAGGTGAAGTGGATGAGAATGAGGAGAGGGCAGACTGTGACAAATATGGAGGGGACAGGGGGGACACAATATCTTGGCAGCCGTGCGTGCATGCGCACACTCACACGCGAGGCTTCGGAGGCTCAATTCAGCGCTAATTGCAGCTCAACTCTGCCTGTCTCGCCTACAGCCCTGCTTGAACTGACGAGACACCAGCGCTGCTTCTCCGTGCTGGCTGTACACCTGGGCCATATTTCCCGCATGTCCAGGCAGGGCTGTAGGTTAACCTGGCGGGACAGGCAGAGTTGAGCTGGGTTTAGCGCTATTTCTCTGCGCTGGCTGTGGGCCTGGAGGCACAGCTCCAGGTTGACTCCCGACTTCTCTGGCCACCTGGGGGGGGGGGGGGGGGGGGGGGTGGGGGGCACTTGGGTGGGGACGGGACAGCGCCGGAGACACGGCTGGGATTGATCCTGGTTGCGGATGAGGCGCAGGTCTGTGCCGAGAGTGTTTTGGCACGTCTCCCTCCTCCAATCACCTTGCTCTATCCTCAGTCCCCCACCCCCCCCCTATTCCTCCCTCTTCCAATGATCGCGCTGAATCATCACGTCCCGCCCACATTGCCTGCTGACCGACGTGTCTCTCGTCCAATCGGCGCCCTCGATCAGCAGTCCCACCCCCACTGTCTCGCGGAAAGCGTAGATTTCACCGGGTTTTAAAATCCGGATTACAAAAACTTTGTGGGGGGGGGGGGTCGTCCCCAACCTCTCAAAACAGAGGGGGGACGTGTGTCCCCTGGCGCCCCCAGGATTTCCGCCCCTGATATATACTGTACATATTAAACACATGTATGCATTTGTAAGAAACATTTATACACACATGCGTGTAAAATATATACGTTGAGTGCCTCGACCCAAAACGTCACCCATTCCTTCCCTCCAGAGTTGCTGCCTGTTCCGCTGAGTTGATCCAGCATTTTGTGCCTCGATACCAGGCTCGAAGGGCCGAATGGCCTACTCCTGCACCTAATTTCTATGATACATGGATAGGACAGGTTTGGAGGGATATGGACCAGACGCGGGCATAGTGTAGCTGTGACATGTTGGTCAGTGTCGCCAAGTTGGGCTGAAGGGCCTGTTTCACTCTATGACCATGGACGGACCTCCTCCCTCGACTCTGTCCAAGGACCACGACTGCCTTTTCAGGGTCAGGCAGAGGTTCTCTTGCACCTCCTCCAACCTCATCTACTGTATCCATTGTTCCAGGTTTGGACTCCTGTACATCAGCGAGACCAAGCACACGCTCGTCAATTGTTTCGCTGAACACCTCCACTCAGTCCGACTAAACCTACCTGATCTCCCGGTTTGCGAAACACTTTTAACTCCCCCTCCCATTCCCACACTGACCTTCCTGTCCTGGGCCTCCTGGGGATCGTATTGAAACATGTAAGATTATTAAGGGTTTGGACACTCTAAAGGCAGGAAACATGTTCCTGATGTTGGGGGAGTCCAGAACCAGGGGCCACAGTTTAAGAATAAGGGGTAAGCCATTTAGAACGGAGACGAGGAAACACCTTTTCTCACAGAGAGTTGTGAGTCTGTGGAATTCTCTGCCAAAGAGGGCGGTGGAGGCAGGTTCTCTGGATGCTTTCAAGAGAGAGCTAGATAGGGCTCTTAAAGATAGTGGAGTCAGGGGATATGGGGAGAAGGCAGGAACGGGGCACTGATTGGGGATGATCAGCCATGATCACATTGAATGGCGGTGCTGGCTCGAAGAGCCGAATGGCCTACTCCTGCACCTATTGTTTATTGTCTATTGTCCTCCATTGTCAGAGTGAGGCCCAGCGCAAATTGGAGGAACAGCACCTAATAGTGTGATTCAGTGCGATGCTTGCAGTATGTGGGAGGTCAAGGACACCGCTGGTGCCTCTGGCTGCTACAAATGTGAGAAGTGCATCCAGGTAGAGCTCCTGAAGGGCCGTGTTGGGGAACTGGAGAAGCAAGTGGATGACCTCCGGTTCGTCCGAGAAACGGAGTCGTTCCTCGACAAGTCCTACAGTACGATTGTTACACCTAAGGTACTGGAAGAGAGAAGGTGGGAGACAGTGAGAAAGGGAGGGAAGCATGGAATGCAAACGTCCCCGGGTGGTGTACCTCTTGTAAACAGGTTCATCCGCTTAGAAGCTGTCGGGACAGAAGACGTATTTACACTGAGCGGCGGACTGGCTTGCGAAGCAAATAGGGCTGTTGAGCCAAACCCAAAAGGCCTAAGGCAGGCAAGGCCATTGTAGTTGGAGACTCCATTGTGAGAGGTACGGACAGGGGTTTCTGCAGCAACAGACGGGATGCGAGGATGGTGTGCTGCCTTCCCCGTGCCAGGATCCAGGATGTCACGGACAGAGTGCACAAAATCCTCAAGAGCGAAGGTGAACAGCCGGAAGTGGTAGTGCATGTCGGCACAAACGGTGTCGGAAAGAAGGGGATGAATATTCTGCAGCGTGACTTTAGAGAGCTCGGAAAAATGCTGAAAAGCAGGACCTCCAGGGTGGTTATCTTCCGGTTTGCTTCCAGTTCCTCGTGCTGGCGAGAGCAGGAACAGGGAGATACGGGACCTGAACGTGTGGCTGAGGAACTGGTGCAGGGGGCAGGGATTTAGATTCTTAGATCACTGGGATCTGTTTTGGGGTAAGGGGGAACTGTACAAAAGGGACGGATTGCATCTTAACAGGTGGGGGACCAGCATTCTGGCAGGCAGGTTTGCCACTGCTACACGGGTGGCTTTAAACTGAATAAGGGGGTGTCAAATGGGATAGTCGAGGATGGAGTTAAAGGGAAAGAGAGTAAAGGGATGGTTAATGACCCCAGAATTAATGGGAAAGGAAGCTCACAAAGGGATAGGAGAGTATGGCCAAGTGTAATAGGTATCGATGTGAAAGGTTAGATGCGCAAGGAATTAAAAGTATTGTATATGAATGCACAAAGTATAAGTAGTAAAGTAGATGAGCTTGAGGCTCAGTTAGAGGTTGGTAGACATGACGTTGTGGGGATTACTGAGACGTGGCTGCAGGAGGATCGGGTCTGGGAACTTAATATTCAGGGTTATACATCCTATAGAAAGGACAGGCAGGTGGGCAGAGGATGGGGGGGGGGGTAGCTGCTGGTGAGGGATGGAATTCAGTCCCTTTCGAGGGAAGACATAGGGACTGACGAGGTAGAGTCACTGTGGATTGAGTTGAGGAATTGTAAAGGCAAGAAGACACTAATTGGTGGTATCTACAGACCCCCAAATAGTAGCCCGGATGTGGGGTGTAAGTTGCAGCAGGAGTTCAAACTGGCATGTAACAAAGGTAATGCCACTGTGGTGATGGGGGATTTCAATATGCAGGTAGACTGGGAAAATCAGGTTGGTTCAGAACCCCAAGATAGAGAGTTTGTAGAGTGCCTCCGAGATGGATTCTTAGAGCAGCTTGTAATGGAGTGGACCAGAGAAAAGGCAATTCTGGATTTAGTGTTGGCCAATGAACCAGATATGATAAGAGAACTCGAGGTAAAGGAACCGCTTGGAGGTAGTGATCATAATATGATTAGTTTTAATCTTCAATTTGAGAAGGAGAAGGTTAAATCGGTCATCTTGCAAAGCAACAATTGTACAGTGCAAAATGAAAAGACGTTTCCCAGGGAATACCGGAGCATCGCACATGAAATTTAAAACATTTCACACATAATAACACTAAAAACAATCCAGTCCCTGATGGAACAGTATAAATAGTTAAAAGCAGGTAAAACAACAACGTTAAAATACAGTAAAACCAATCATAAAAATGTCCGGGGCAGCTGATTTGAGTGGCCAGTGCCAGTTATTAAAGTGTCCGTGCCAAGCCACAGAATCAAGTGACTGTGAGTACAGAGTGACTGTTTAGCAGCCTCACAGCCTGTGGTAGGAAGCTGTTTAGCAGTCTTGTAGTCCGGGCTTTGATGCTGCGATATCTCTTGCCTGATGGCAGGAGATCCAGGTGTATGTGGATGGGGTGCAGTTTGTCCTTAGCAATTCTCTGAGCTTTTTTTAAAGAGGTAATAATGGGGCATTTGGATAGCAGTAAAATGATTAGTCCAAGTCAACATGGATTTATGAAAGGGAAATCATGCTTGACTAATCCTCTGGAATTTTTTGAGGATGTGTCAAGTAAAATGGATGAAGGGGTGCCAGTGGATGTAGTGTATCTAGACTTTCAGAAAGCCTTTGATAAGGTCCCGCACGGGAGTGGTGACTAAAATTAGAGCACATGGTATTGGATGTAGGGTGTAGGGTGTTGATGTGGATAGAAAATTGGTTGGCAGACAGGAAGCAAAGTGTAGGAGTGAACGGGTCCTTTTCAGAATGGCAGGCAGTGGCGAGTGGAGTGCCGCAAGGCTCAGTGTTGGGGCCGCAACTGTTTACCATATATATTAATGATTTGGAAGAGGGAATTAGGAGCAACACCAGCAGGTTTGCAGATGACACAAAGCTGGGTGGCAGTGTGAACTGTGAAGAGAATGTTAGGAGGTTGCAGGGTGACGTGGACAGGTTAAGTGAGTGGGCAGATGCGTGGCAGATGCAGTATAATATAAATAAATGGGAGGCAAAAACAAGGGGGCAGATTAATATCTCAATGGGGTTAGGTTAGGTAAGGGGGAGGTGCAGCGAGACAAGGGCGTCCTTGTTCACCGGTCACTGAAAGTTGGCTTACAGGTATAGCAGGCAGTGAAGAAAGCTAATGGAATGTTGGCCTTCATAACAAGAGGATTTCAGTATAGGATTAAAGATTACTTCGGAGTCACGTAATCCCTGCATACTCCGACAAAGAGACTCGCCGCCCGAGAACGGCAGAGGCAACCGCTTGATCAAAGTTGGCGACCAAACCTCGGGCTGGAGACAGACACGGAAGATGGAGACGGCACTTCAAACTACCACCCGAGAGCAAGTAAGTGTCTGTTTCCAAGCCTAGAGAAAGGTCATGGAGTAAAAAACTCCAGCGAGACTTGCCTCGGGAGCTGGGGCAAGCTCGCCAAGGGAGCACAAACACTCCCGCTCCAGTGCACTAACAGCACTGGCCATCGCATCTCCCTCATCAGAGGGGATCATTGGCGACCAGGGCTGGGCTGGTCAAGAAGAGGGGTCACTGGCTGAACAACATCGTGAGTTTGCTTGAGGTACAGGACCAGGAAGAGCTGCTGGGTGTGAGATACCGGTACGTGGCTACACCACAAGCGAGATGGCCGTTACAGCCTAATCTGGCGGCCAGCTGTTTTAAAAAATAAATAAATAAATAAAAACCTCTCCAAGACAAGTAGCCATGAGGCGTTGGATTTTATCACACCTCCCCAAAATTGCATTTGCTCAAAGTGCCTACCATTGTTGGGGGTACATTGAGCAGGGCGTTTAAAAACCCAAAAATCTTAATTTGTAATATTGATACCCCTGACGTCAGCTATCATTTCGCATGCTCATTCCAGAGGGGCAGGGTAGTATGGCAAAACACCTGACCCTACTGTTCAACACAGTATGCGATCCGCAACCTCTGGAAGGAAGTCATAAAACTTGCCCTCAAACTAAAAAAAATCACAGGACTGTGAGAACGCTGACCTTAGAACCACAGATCCTGCTATCTGGCAAAGTTACCAAATCAAGCCTAAAAACTGGATGAAGTATCCAAGATATTCGGCATCATGAGGGCAGGACCTGGAATGAGCAAACCACACAAAACCAGACAGCAGTACCTCCATGCATCCACCAGTAGGCGTCTACTTTATGGTACTGGTGAAAGCCCAGGGCCCGCATGCCATTCCCCGCAAGTCTTTCAGGACAGGGCCCAGAGCGGGCCCCATGGAAAATGCGCCACCCCCCAACAACACTACCCCGACAGACAAGGAACCAGAAACCAAAGAAATGAACACACCACTAAACAACAGTGGAGGAGGTACGTGAGTATAGAAACATAGAAATTAGGTGCAGGAGTAGAGACCATTCGGCCCTTCGAGCCTGCACCATTCGCCATTCAATATAATCATAGCTGCTCATCCAACTCAGTATCCCGTACCTGCCTTCTTCTCTCCATACCCCCTGATCCCCTTAGCCACAAGGGCCACATCTAACTCCCTCTTAAATATAGCCAATGAAACTGGCCTCAACTACCCTCTGTGGCAGAGAGTTCCAGAGATTCACCACTCTCTGTGTGAAAAAAGTTCTTCTCATCTCGGTTTTAAAGGATTTCCCCCTTATCCTTAAGCTGTGACCCCTTGTCCTGGACTTCCCTAACATCGGGAACAATCTTCCTGCATCTAGCCTGTCCAACCCCTTAAGAATTTTGTAAGTTTCTATAAGATCCCCTCTCAATCTGCTAAATTCTAGAGAATATAAACCAAGTCTATCCAGTCTTTCTTCATAAGACAGTCCTGACATCCCAGGAATCAGTCTGGTGAACCGTCTCTGCACTCCCTCTATGGCAATAATGTCCTTCCTCAGATTTGGAGACCAAAACTGTACGCAATACTCCAGGTGTGATCTCACCAAGACCCTGTACAACTGCAGTAGAACCTCCCTGCTCCTATACTCAAATCCTTTTGCAATGAAAGCTAACATACCATTCGCTTTCTTTACTGCCTGCTGCACCTGCATGCCTACCTTCAATGACTGGTGTACTATGACACCCAGGTCTCGCTGCATCTCCCCCTTTCCCAATCGGCCACCATTTAGATAATAATGGTTCCTACCATCACATAAAAGGTGAGGGGAATGTGCTAACGGGGGGGGGGGAGGGAAACCACACCTGGTTTTGGAAGCGTGAAGAGCTATCACACTTGGTGGTAATATACCAAAAGTATTCAAGTATAAAAATTGAATTTAAGGAAAATTTGCCACCAGTTCAGCATGCACCCCAAAGGGGTTTTTTACCCTCTCACTAAAAAGGAAACATGATGGACAAGCTGAACTGGAGAAGACATACAAAGGGGTCATAAAGAAGTCTAAATATGAAACTTTGGAACCGTATTAAATTTACCAAAAAAGATGATGAATGTCGCACCATCATTGACTTAACCACTTTCAATACTTTCACCAGGTATACACACTTTAATGGAAAACATTGTAACTGCCAAACATGGATTTCCTAAGGGTCCCTTATGAATGAATGAATGAATGAATGAATGAAAACTTTTATTGTCATTCAGATATACACCTAGACACAGTGCACCTTGAACGAAATTTCGTTGCATTTGACTCTCCAAAATCAGTTAAAAGTTAAAAGTTCCAGGTGCGTCCATAAAAATGCGTCATGCGCATGGTTCTGTAAAATAAATATATATTAAAAAGTTTTTAAAAGTGACGATATT
This sequence comes from Leucoraja erinaceus, assembly GCF_028641065.1. Lineage (NCBI taxonomy): Eukaryota > Metazoa > Chordata > Chondrichthyes > Rajiformes > Rajidae > Leucoraja > Leucoraja erinaceus. The sequence continues at coordinate 4,712,689 of NC_073381.1, read as the reverse complement.
TAAAAAGTTCTAGCCTCGCTTTTTTGATTGTTCAGTAATCTTATGGCCTGGGGGATGAAGCTGTTGCAGAACCTGGTTGTCCCGCTCTTCATGCTGCGGTACCTCCTCCCAGAGTTAAGCAGTATGAACAGTCCAAATTGTGGGTGTGTGGGGGCTCTGGTAATGCCCTTAGCTCTACTCAGACAGCGCTTGTACCCCATGTCCATGATGGAAGGAAGAGAAGTCCCAGTGATTTTTTCCGCTGTCCTCACCACTCTCTGAAGGCACTTCCAGTCCGCAGCTGTACAGCTGCCGCACCACGTAGAGATGCAGCTGGTCAGGACCGACTCAATTGTGCTTCTGTAGAAAGTGGCGAGGATGGGAGGGTGGAGGCGTAAACTTCTCAACCTGCGGAGGAAGTACAACCGCTGCTGTGCCCGTTTTGCCAGAGATGTAATGTTTGTGGACCAGTTTAAGGTGTCCGTTATATGCACCCCCAGGAACTTGATGCTTTTCACCTGCTCCACTGCTGAGTTGTTGATGCAAAGTGGAGTGTGACTGGGCTGAATTTTCCTTCTGAAATCGACGACAATCTCCTTGGTTTTGTTCACATTTAGGAGAAGGTTGTTCCTGCTGCACCAATTCACCAGCTGTTCCACCTCCTCTCTATATGCCTGGTCGTCGTTATTGCGGATGAGGCCCACTACTGTTGTGTCATCCGCGTATTTGATGATATGGTTAGTAGTGGACCTGGCGACACAGTCATGTGTCATCAATGTAAAGAGCAGCGGACTCAGGACACAGCCCTGAGGGGAGCCGGTGCTCTATGTGATGACCGAGGAGGTGTTCTTCCCCACCCGCACAGACTGTGGTCTTTCAGAAAGAAAATCCAGGATCCAGTTGCATAGTCTGGTATTGAATCCTAAGGGTGCCAGTTTGCTCACCAGATGCTGGGGGATTATCGTGTTAAATGCTGAGCTGAAATCAACAAACAGCATCCGCACGTGGGTGTTCCTCTCCTCCAGGTGTTGTAGGCTCAGGTGGACTGCAGAGGAGATAGCATCCTCTGTGGAGCGGTTCGGCCGATAAGCAAACTGGAACGGGTCAAAACTGGAGGGGAGTTTAGAGACCATGTGTTGCTTAATAAGCCTCTCAAAGCACTTCATAATTATTGGTGTGAGTGCTACGGGGCGATAATCATTCAGGCAGGTTATTGTGGACTTTTTGGGAACTGGTATGATAGTGGCTGTCTTGAAACACGATGGTACAATGGCCTGGTTCAGGGAGATGTTAAAAATGTCTGTCAGAACCAGAGCCAGCTGGTCGGCACATCCCCTAAGCAGACGCCCCGGTATATTATCCGGTCCGGCTGCCTTTCGCTGGTCAATGCCCTACTGGGTTGCAGATTCCAAAAAAGACCTTTTGATGGACCTGGGATTGTCAAATAGGACCATGAACACGATGACAGCATCTTACCGACTCCACCAAGAAACAATATCTCTCCAGTATATGAAAATGGGAAACATACTGCTCGAGAACAGAGACAACCTACTAATCAACCACCATATCAATGTATCGGAGTTCCTGGCCAGCCTTCGCCACGATGAAGGTCTGAACTATAGCACTATCAAATGTGCTAGAAGTGCACTGTCAGCATATCTAAGACAGGCACCAAGGGAAACAGGCCATAGGTCTCGTCCACTGGTGGCCTAATTAATGAGAGGTACCTTCTATTCAAAATCCCAAGACCTAGATATACCAAGATCTGGGATGTCAGCGTTGTCCTAACATACCTAAGGGATGGCCACCAGCCAGATTCCTTACTCTGAAAACAGCTACCCTGTATACGGCCATGCTATGGCTTAGTCTCAGCATAAGGGTCCAGTCTTTTACCTACTCAGACTGGACAATATGGTCATAACATCAGACCAAATAACATTCACCATTCAGGAGCTAGTAAAACAGAGCAGACCAGGAACTTCAGGACTCATTATGGAATTCTGGGCGTACCAACCTGACCACCGTTATATGTCATGACTCACCTTCTACAATATATCAACGGAACCAAAAATTCCCAAGGGAGCCAAAATGAATCAGCCACAAAAAAGCCACTGGGTCAGGGTACCAAGTCAAACCATCTCTAGATGGCTCAAACAGGTATTGGGAGCTGCTGGAGTGGAAACCGATATTTACACATCTCACTCCACCAGAGCAGCATCCACGTCAGTGGCTAACAGTATGGATGTGCCACTGGACCTACCCTGGTAACAGCGGGGTGGTCCATGAGAAGAACTTTCAAACATTCTCCAACAAGCCATTAAAACCTGTTTTCACTTGCAGAGAAAAGTTTAGACGCTGCAAAAAATACATATAATTGAGCCCGGGGGAGCATTAATTCTTGGGTATTATTTTCAAATAATACCATTGTTGTTTTACAAACAGATTCACGTTTGATTACGATAACATACTTCCCCCCTTGGATGACTTCGGCAGCGAGTGAAGTATGGACTGTTACACTGTTTGAAATCACAGAGCTTTAAAATCTTCACGTAGTCACTCACGTGACTCCGAAGTAAAATAGTAAGATTAAACGAGAACTTACCAGTTTGAGGTTTGATCTGTATTTTATGAGGAGTTACAATGAGGGATTACGTGCCCTCCGCTCCCGCCCCCCCAATTATAGAGATCAACTGGTAACTTAGTTCTCCTTGTCTTTACTATGTTTATTTCAATTCGTGTTGTTTTCTGTGATTCCACACCGCTGCTTTGAAGTATGTCGCGCATGCGTGCTGGACGGGTTCTTCACGTAATCCCTCATCGTAACTCCTCATAAGATACAGATCAAACTTCAAACTGGTAAGTTCTCGTTTAATCTTACTATTAAGTTCTTCTGCAGTTGTATTGGGCTCTGGTGAGACCACATCTGGAGTATTGTGTACAGTTTTTGTCTCCTAATTTGAGGAAGGACAGTGCAGCGTAGGTTCACGAGATTGATCCCTGGGATGGCGGGACTGTCGTATGAGGAACGGTTGAAAAGACTGGGCTTGTATTCACTGGAGTTTAGAATGATGAGGGGTGATCTTATAGAAACATATAAAATTATAAAAGGACCGGACAAGCTAGATGCAGGAAAAATGTTCCCAATGTTGGGCGAGTCCAGAACCAGGGGCCACAGTCTTAGAATAAAGGGGAGGTCATTTAAGACTGAGGTGAGAAAAAACTTTTTCACCCAGACAGTTGTGAATTTATGGAATTCCCTGCCACAGAGGGCAGTGGAGGCCAAGTCACTGGATGGATTTAAGAGAGAGTTAGATAGAGCTCTAGGGGCTAGTGGAGTCAAGGGATATGGGGAGAAGGCAGGCACGGGTTATTGATGGGGGACGATCAGCCATGATCACAATGAATGGAGGTGCTGGCTCGAAGGGCCGAATGGCCTCCTCCTGCACCTATGTTTCTATGTTTCTAATATTTCATTTGGGCAGCTTACAACCCAGCAGTATGAACATTGATTCCTCTAACTTTAAGTAAGCTATCTCTCTCCTCCCCTTCCCAGTTCTCTGAGCAGTCTTACTGTCACTGCATTTTATCTCTGCTTGCTTTGTTGTGACTTTCACCCAGCCAACAATGATCTATTCTACTTTTTCCTTGATCCCCATTCTCTCTGTCCTATTTTCACACCTTACACATCCTTATCTATGCATCTGCCACTCCCCTAATATTAATAATAACAACAACAACAATAATAATAATAATAATAATAATAATAGTAATAATAATACTACTACTACTACTACTACTACTAATAATAATAATATTAATAATAATAATGATAATAATAATCTATATATTCTGGCTGGAGGTCTGTGTCCAGTGGATTTCAGGATATGTGCTGGGATCTCTGCTCTTCGTGATAATTTATAAGAATGTTTTTCAAAAAACACATGATCAAGAGGCAGGGGAATGTGTAGCTGAATAGGTAATTTGTGCGCCAAATTGTTGCATCTAGTTATAAGTAGACACAGAATGATGGAGTACCTCCCTAGGTCAGGTAGCTTTCTCCCCCCCCCCCCCCCCTCTCTCTCTTAAGACAGGTCTCGATCAAAACATGTCATCTATCCATGTTCTCATAGCCATACATGGAAACAGGCCTTTCCGCCCAAACTGCCCCACTGACCAACATGTCCCATCTACTGTACATTCGTCCCACCTGCCTGCGCTTGGCCCACATCCCTCTTATTATCGACGGTCACTCGAAATGAGTATGACTGCCCTCTCCTCTCCGTAGGGTAAACCTGTACTATCCATGTACCTGTCTAACGTTTCTTAAACGTTGTGATACGATCTGTCGCAACTCCACCGACAGCTCGTTCCATACATACAACACCCTTTTGTGTGAAAAAGTTACCCCTCGTTCATATTAAATCTCCTTCCCCCGCCCCGTCATCTTAAACCTATGTCCTCTGATTCTCTGGGCAAGATAATTTGTGCATCCACCCGATCTCTTTTGTACAGCTCAAGAAGCTTTCCAGATGCTTCCTGACCCCCTGAGTAACTTCAGCACTCTGTGTCTTTTATAAACCAGCATCCCCAACTTCTTATTTTTACACCTTAGTTTATATGTAGCTCCGTTCAAATTGAAATGTTACATTTTCCATGATTAGAAAATCTGTAAAGGGCCTGTCCCACTTGCATGCGATTGCGTGCATCGCGCTATGTTCGTGCTAAGTTCGCGCGTGACATCATTTACGCATAAAAAGGGCGGTTGCTGGCTGCTATTCCATGATCATCATGGAATAGATGCAGACTGCATTGCTGCAACAGCACCAGAGACTTCTGTTAGCAGCAGCCCTCATGCTTACAAATCAGCTGGGCAGGAGGCGGGCCAACTGAATTTGAGCGTCGCACGGCGTCGGGCGGTGACGCCATCACGCAACACCACGCTGTGACGTCATCACGCAACGCCACGTCAAGACGATGCGTACGGCGTCAAGACGCTGCGTACGACCGCAATGCGCCTGCGTGCGTACGCGGGTCGACAGGCCGTTGGCGTGCGAAGATTTTGGTCATTGCAGGAATTTCCGAGCCCCACGCGCTGTCGGGACCAGCCCCGCACAATTCCGTACCCCTCCGCGCTTCTAAGTGGGACCGACCCCACGTGGCCACAGGGTGCCCTAACGCCTCAAGCGACACGAGGTCGCGTAATTTGCGAGCCAAGGTCGCGTAAGTGGGACACGCCCTTTAAGGTCAGAAATTGGTTTCTGCAATTTTTCCAATTGTAATGCAATTTATTCGATTAATGATCACGCATTTATTGGGCGGCACGGTGGCTCTGCGGTAGAGTTGCAGGGTCCTGACCCAAAACGTAGGCGGCGCGACTCTCGTCAGCAGCGGCCTCTGCAGCCCGTCTGCATTTTTATTATTTTTTGTCTATGTTTTTATGTAGTTTTTGTTATTTTATGTTGGGGTATGTGTGTGGGGGGGGGGGGGGGGGGGTGGGGTGGGAGAGGGGGGGTAACTTTTAAATCTCTCCCTGCACGGGAAACCCGACCTTTTCTTTGTCGGGTCTCCGTTGTCGTTGGGGCTGCAACGAGGAGCGGCCTCCAACAGGAAGACCGGGGGCTCTGGTGCCGACTACTCACCTCACTGTCGCAGAGCTGGCCGAGTCCAGAGCGGGTGGAGCGGTGGTGGAGCGCTGCTGCGGCCCGACCTCCGGAGATTCGGAGGCTGCAACTGCGGGTCTGGCGGACGGCGGCACCGGGAGCCCGTGGGTCCCTGGAGGGAGACCACGTTTCAGGGCTCCCGCAACGGCGACTTCTCCCGCCCGAGTTGCGGGGTCGAAGAGCTCCTGGAGCGGGGCCTGACATCACCGCCCCGCGCGGCTTGGAATGGCCGCGGGACTCTGCGAGCGCACGCCGGGGGCTCTAACATCAAGAACCCGGTGTGCGACCTTGCATCACCCGGCGTGGCTTTAATGGCCGCGGGACAATCGCCATCGCCAGCCGGGGGCTTTGACTTTGACTGACATCGGGGGGGGGGGGGGCGGAAGTGCAGTGGAGAGATAAGTTTTTTTGGCCTTCCATCACAGCAATGTGATGGATGTTTATGTAAATTATGTTGTGTCTTGGGTCTATTTGTTTGTAATGTATGGCTGCAGAAACGGCATTTCGTTTGGACCTCAAGGGGTCCAAATGACAAATAAATTGTATCTTGTATCTTGTATCTTGTATCTTGTAGTTGCTGCCTTACAGCCATTACAGCAGCAGAGACCCGGGTTCGATCCTGACTACAGCTGCTGTCGGTACGGACGGAGTTTGTACAATCTCCCCGTGACCAGCGTGGGTTTTCTCCGAGAACTTCGGTTTCCTCCCACGCTCAGACGTACAGTCTTGTAGGTTAACTGGCTTGGTATAAGTGTAAACATTGTCCCTAGCCTGTGTAGGATGGTTGTGATGTGTGTGGATCGCTGTACGGTGCGGACTCGGTGGGCCGAAGGGCCTGCTCCTGCTCTGTATCTTTAAAATGAAAATGAATCTCTAACTGCATTTGATTAATTTTCACGACTTTATCACAATGAGATGCATTTGAAAATAACACACAGTGGGTCACATGGTAAGGGCAGGGGTATGAATGAATGTTTCCAAATGCAAGTACTTAAATAAATATAGACTTCGCTAACTCGCAAGGTTAAATTGTCGGTCTCACGTATTCAAGATGAAAAACATAACCACATGGATATCCAATAAATCCATTGAAGGGACCAAAAAGACACGTCAGGAAACAGGTTAAGTTAACTTGCGGGGAAGTGCGGATGAAATCCGAGTCCCAAGTGTGCTCAAAAGTATGCTTCTTGTTTCATCTTCCTTGACCTGCGTTATGGTTAGTTAGATAAATATTAACCCTCATTAATCACATGTTGAGCAATGTCTCATAAAACCTATCACGAGGTTCTATTGAAAGCTATAGTCAAGTGGCAGGAGTTCCAATGGTATTTCTGACCAAGGATTCTCGGCATCATCTTGCGCGAAAAAGTTGCCCCTTAGGGTTTTTGATTGGTAAGGGCGTCAAAGTTTACAAGTAGAAGGCAGGACAATGGGGTTGAGAGGGATAGAGTGGATGTGGAGAGGATGTTTCCACTCGTGGGAGAGTCTAGGACCAGAGGGCACAGCCTCAGAATTAAAGGGCGTACCTTTAGGAATGAGATGAGGAGGAATTTCTTTAGTCAGAGGGTGGGGAATCTGTGAAATTCTTTGCCACAGACGCCCATGAAGGCCAAGTCATTGGGTATTTTTAAGGCGGAGATTGACAGATTCTTGATTAGTACGGGTGTTATGGTTTCTGGGGAGAAGGCAGGAGAATGGGGTTAGGAGGGAAAGATAGATCAGCCATGATTGAATGGAGGAGTGGACTTGGTGGCCTAATTCTACTCCTATTCCTTATGCCCTTATGACCTTGTGAGGCAATTTGGGCCAAAAGTGCGTCACCATCAATTATCAGAGGTTATCAGGGGTTATTGGGAGAAGGGCAGGGGAATGGGGTTGGGGCGAAGTCATTCACATTGAAGGCTGTGGAGGTCAAGTCAATGGATATTTTTTAAGGCAGGGATAGATAGATTCTTGATTAGTACAGGTGTCCGGGGTTATGGGGAGAAGGCAGGAGAATGGGGTTGAGAGGGAAAGATAGATCAGCCACGATTGAATGGCGGAGTAGACTTGATGGGTGGAAAGTAGTTGAGACAGGTATAAATACAACACCTGAAAGACAGGTAAATGGATAGGAAAGGTTTAGAAGGATCTGGGCCAAACAAGGGCCAATGGAGCTTAGACGGGGCATCAGATCAGCATGGATGAGTTGGGCCGAAAGGCCTGTTTTCATGCTGTACGACACAATTAACCTCATATACACGTCTGTACATTTTCCTGCTTTGTCGAACTGTATCTGTAGCATCGACTGACAACCTAATGGATCGTAGCTTTTATTTCTATCTATAATAGCTTTTTGGTATTGGACTTTAGAGATATAGTGTGGAGAGAGGCCCTTAAGCCCACTGAGTCCGTGCAGAACAGCAATTCCCCCCTGTACACTAATGCCCCTGTCCCACTTAGGAAACCAGAACGGAAACCTCTGGAGACTTTGCACCCCACCCAAGGTTTCTGTGCAGTTCCCGGAGGTTTTTGTCAGTCTCCCTACCTGCTTCCACTACCTGCAACCTCCGGCAACCACCTGCAACCTCCGGGAACCGCACGGAAACCTTGGGTGGGGCGCAAAGTCTCCAGAGGTTTCCGTTCAGGTTTCCTAAGTGGGACAGGGGCATAACACTATCCAACACACTAGGATAAATTTACAATTTCTTACGGAAGCCAATTAACTTGCAAACCTGTACGTCTTTGGAGCGTGGGAGGAAACCGGAGCACCTGGAGAAAACACACACAGGTCACGGGGAGAACGTACAAACCTCGTTCGGACAGCACCCGTAGTCAGGATCAAACCTGGGTCTCTGGCACTGTAAGGCAGCAACTATATTGCTTCTCCACTGTGGAGCATGCAAGTTATGAAATATTATTTTTGCTACCTTTTCTGATGTATTTTTTTCAAATAAGAAATCAGGATCATATTTTATTTATGAATGAACTAGGTTTTGCCTGCCACGGCCACATGCTAATATTGGGTCAATCCTATAATAGACACGTCACTCAGCGGGCCAGGCAGAGAGAAGGAATAGGTGACGTTTCGGGTCGAGACCCTTCTTCATACCTAGGGGAGAGGGAAACGAGAGAAATAGACGGTGATTTAGAGAGATATAGAACAAATGAATGAAAGATATGCAAAAAAGTAACGATGAGAAAGGAAACAGGCCATTGTAATCCTGTTAGAGTCGCCGAACATTGTAGTGTTAGAATAAAACACAGCAGCAGCCTTGGTCTAAAGCAGTGGTTCCCAACGTGGGGCGTACGCCCCACAGGGGGGCAATTTGATTTTTAAGGGGGGCAATTGAGTGCGACTGAGGAGGTCTGGGTCCAAATTTTCGATTTTTATTTTTTTGGATTTTCCATCAGGTAAACATATGTAGTTTATGTTTCAGATGTTATTTTGAGTAAATAATTTTTTGGGGGTAAAAAAGGTCTTTATTGTGTAGTTATTACATAATCACCGCGCCATCGCTCTTCATGCACGTCGCACGAAGCGCACGAGGTCATGGGAGAACCTTATTTATTGAATTGGATTTAGAAATGCGATTCCATGCGATGGGGGGGGGCATCAGGATTTTAGAGGTGATTAGGTGGGGCATGGCCAAAAAAAGGTTGGGAACCACTGGTCTAAAGTGTAAGCCCTACTATGCCTCTAAACCCCATTATCTGCACCAAATGAGTCCTTGGGCTGTTGAGTTATTATGGGCCACAATGCACAAGTCGGCAGAAAACGGAGGTAAAAGCGTGCCCAACGTCGCCCTCACCCTGATGGCCACCTTCGCGAGTGGCTGCATCAGGAGGAGCGTAGAGCCAAAGCACGTGGGCACCAAGTGGCACTACCTGCTGAGGTTCTACCTGTCCCGGGTGTTGCGAAAGATGGGCCTGGCGCAGATGCCACGTAATGTGCCAGTCAGCTGGACATTGCCGCCCCATCTGTCATTCATGGAAAGGTTCTTCCAGACCAACACCTTTGACCACGTCCATCGGGCAGTGGTCTGCATGGAACGTCCTGCAGGCTCTGCAGGGAAATGACTCGATGGATCCGGTGGCGTGGTTCCCAGAGCAGCCTGCCCAGCTTGTCTGGCAAAATGCCTCATCACCAGAACTCACCAACAAGCACCAGGACCTGGTTTGGCTGGCGGTGAGGGGAGCCCTCCCAGTCAGATCCTTCCTGCACCGTCGGAACCTCACTACCAGCACACGCTGCCCTCGGGATGGCTGCTATGGAGAGGAGACGGTTGCCCACCTCTTTGCAGAGTGTGGATTCGCAAAGAGAGTCTGGAGAGGTTTGCAAGGGTCCCTGTCACAGTTTATTCCGAACAGCTCCGTCACAGAGGACTCTGTGAATTACGGACTGTTCCCAGGGACGCGTTCAGAGACTGACATCGAGTGCTGCTGGAAGGTCATCAACTCGGTGAAAGACACTCTTTGGTCTGCCCAAGCGTTGTTCACCACCCAGCAGAGCGAGATGTCCGTCGGGGAATGTTGCCGACTGGCCCGCTGCAGACTGTGGGAGTACGTGCTGAGGGACGCACCGAAGCTCGGTGCAGCCAACGTCAAGGCTCGGTGGCGGTGAACCACAGTCTAGGGTCCTTCTGCTGCTGGACATGGGGGACAGGGTGGGTTGGAGAAGTCCCTCAAAATAAGGGAAGGGAACCCACGCTAGTGGGCCACATAAGTGGCAAGGGTGGGGGGGTAAATTTGTGTAATTATAGGAAGGATGTCAACAAAATAGAGAGTACAGAGGTGATTTACTAGAATGTTGCCTGGGTTTCAGCAACTAAGTTACAGAGAAAGGTTGAACAAGTTAGGGCTTTATTCTTTGGAGCGCAGAAGGTTAAGGGGGGACTTGATAGAGGTCTTTAAAATGATGAGAGGGATAGACAGAGTTGATGTGGACAAGCTTTTCCCACTGAGAGTAGGGAAGATTCAAACAAGGGGACATGACTTGAGAATTAAGGGACAGAAGTTTAGGGGTAACATGAGGGGGAACTTCTTTACTCAGAGAGTGGTAGCTGTGTGGAATGAGCTTCCAGTGAAGGTGGTGGAGGCAGGTTCGTTTTTATCATTTAAAAATAAATTGGATAGTTATATGGACGGGAAAGGAATGGAGGGTTATGGTCTGAGCGCAGGTGTATGGGACTAGGGGAGAATACGTGTTCGGCACGGACTAGAAGGGTCGAGATGGCCTGTTTCCGTGCTGTAATTGTTATATGGTTATATGGTAAACAGTATTGAATGTGTGTATACCCCCCGAGAATGTTGGATGGAGTCATGTAAGGATCATGTATTGTACATATTTATCTCTCGAATAAAGTACATTTTGGAATTTAAAAAGATCGGAAAACGCTGATGTGCGCACAAGTTGAGGGGGTGGGGGGGCACACACTGGTTTACCAGCTGCTTGCCTTCACTTGTTCCACACACAAATCTCACCTTACCGCAGCCACTGAGCTTTTTCTCTTAACTTTCTTCTGCTAGTGCCACCCGTTAATGGAGAGGGTTCTTCAAAATGTAACCTAATCAAGTTGCTATACCTTGTTTGCACTTGTGAGTTTGCGTATGGTATATCAGGCAGCAACTAAACCTGGGATTGAATTACTTCCTAACTTGTTACTATTCTTGAGATAACCAGATTATTACAGTAATTACACTTGATGCAGGTGCCTATTTTTTTTCAGCGATGGATTACTATACGGTCGGGAGAGAGAGATAAAACACAAGTTCGAGGCTGGAGTTGAACCGTGTGTTTAGTCATGAATTTTTCTCTGTGACTCAATGGCACAGCGGTAGAATTGCTACCCTGGCTATTTCTGTCTGAAGAAGGGTCTCGACCCGAAACGTCACCCATTCCTTCTCTCCAGAGAGGCTGCCTGGCCCGCTGAGTCACTCCAGCAATTTGTGTCCATCTATCTACATCTTTCTCAAGTAAAATGAAATGTAAGTTCATTTGTAAAAATAACGAACTGCAGATGCATGTACGATTTGCACATTCTCCCCGAGACCGCCTGGGTTTTCCGGGTTCCTCCCACACTCATAAGACGTGCAGGTTTGTAGCTTCATTGACTTCTGTAAATTGTCCCCAGTGTTAGGAAGAGGGGTTCAGCTGTAGAGCTGCTGTCTGACAGCACCAGAGACCTGGGTTCAATCCTGACTACAGGTGTTGTCGGCACGGAGTATTTTCTCTGTTTCCTCCAACACTCCAAAGACGTCCAGGTTTCTAATTATCTGGCTTCGGTAAAATTGTAAATTCTCCTTAGTATGTGTAGGATAGTGTACGGTGTGATTGCTGCTCAGTGCAGGTTCAGTGGGCTGAAGGGCCTGTTTCTGCATTGTATCCTAATGCCCCTGTCCCACTTAGGAAACCTGAACGGAAACCTCTGGAGACTTTGCGCCCCACCCAAGGTTTCCGTGCGGTTCCCGGAGGTTGCAGGTGGTTGCCGGAGGTTGCAGGTAGTGGAAGCAGGTAGGTGAGACTGACAAAAACCTCCGGGAACCTCACGGAAACCTTGGGTGGGGCGCAAAGTCTCCAGAGGTTTCCGTTCAGGTTTCCTAAGTGGGACAGTGAGACATTAAAAGTCTAAAGTGATACAGATACATGATTAAGGGAATAACTTTTAGTGCAAGGTAAAGCCAGTAAAATCCGATCAAAGATATTCCGAGGGTCACCAATGAGGTAGATAGTAGTTCAGGATTGCTCTCTAGTTGTGGAAGGATGGTTCAGTTGCCTGATTGCAGCTGGGAAGAAACTGTCTCTGAATCTGGAGGTGTGCGTTTTCACACTTCTATACCTTTTGCCTGATGGGCGAGGGGGGAAGAGGGAGTGTCCAGGGTGCGACTCATCCTCGATTATGCTGCTGGCTGTGATGTACACATGGAGTCAATGGAAGGGGGGTTGGTTTGTGTGATGGTCCGGGCTGCGTCCACAATTCGCTGTGGTCTTGGATGGAGCTGTTCCCAAACCAAGCTGTGATGCATCCCGATAAAATGCTCTCTATGGCGCATACTGTATGTAGACGTTGGTGAGAGTTGTAGGGGACATACCAAACTTCCTAAGCCTTCTCAGGAAGGAGAGGCGTGGGTGTGCTTTCTTGGTCGTTGCTTCAATATGGGTGGTCCAGAACAAGTTGTTGGTGATGTTGACTCCTAGGAATCTGAAGTTTTCAACCATCACTACATCAACGCCATCATGGCAAACTGGGGTATGTGAACCCCTTTGCTTCCTGAAGCCCATCACTATCTCCTTTGTCTTGCTGATACTAATCAGAAGTGATACTAATCAGAAGTCAGAATGTGATTTATCGCCCTTTTGAATGTCAGCTGCAGGACTAATAAACATCAGCTAATTAACCACGGACCAGGCATCAAACGAGGAAATACACCAGGTGACCGCTTGGTTTATATGGATCACTATATTATGGTTTATCAGTGGTTTACACTGGCTAATAATCGGAAAAAAGCTTATACTTAAATTTTGGAAAAATGCTCCAATACCAACAACAAAAATGTGGATTTCAAACATGTTCGAAACACTATACTTGGAAGAGATGAGACTCCTCCTAGCAGGCAAAGCAGATCACTTCCAAAAGACGTGGTCTGCATTTATGGAACTATTACAAGCATAAGGTGCAATAATAAGTTATAACATAAAGGCTACCAGGACCTGGTAATGGGGGGTATAAAATAAATTTTTAATAAAAGCACGGTTGGTATATCCTTTTTTGCGGAGTTTTGTGTTACAATAGAGCGATTGATTTTCCTTTCTTCTTTTTTTTCTTTTCTTTCTAGGGTCTTATTTCTTTTCTTTGCTTCCTTCTCTAATTCCTTCCCTAAGGGGTTCTCTTCTCCCAACACTTTCCTGCACCTTCACGATTCTTGCTTACTTTCCTTACTTCTTTTATTTCTATCTTTTTTAAAGCTCAAAAAATGAAGTGGTACAACATAATGGAATAAGATATATACGATGTACGGCATTAGGCACTTTGGCCTTCATCAGTCAGAGTTGTAACGGGTATAGCTTGGACCCAATAGCAGCACAGAGTAGTAACACAGGAAAGCTCAAAAAAATGAAGTGGTACAACATAATGTAATAAGATATATGCGATGTATTAATGTGATTTACTGTACTGCTAATAAAAATAAAATTTAATATATATATATATATATATATATATATATATATTATATATATATTCTGGTTTTTCTTGACCTGGATCACTATTAACGATGTAGTTCACTATCTTCAAGAAGCTTAAGCAACATTTAAATAGTCTCTGCCATTTCTGTGGGCCAAAAGTGCATCACCATCAACTATCAGGGGTTATTGGGAAAAGGCAGGAGAACGGGGTTGGGACGAAGTCATTGCTATAGAAGGCTGTGGAGGTCATAGAAACATAGAAACATAGACAATGGTTCGATGGCTACATAGACAATAGGTGTAGGAGTAGGCCATTCGGCCCTTCGAGCCTGCACCGCCATTCAATATGATCATGGCTGATCATCCAACTCAGTATCCCGTACCTGCCTTCTCTCCAGACCCCCTGATCCCCTTAGCCACAAGGGCCACATCTAACTCCCTCTTAAATATAGCCAATGAACTGGCCTCAACTACCTTCTGTGGCAGAGATTTCCACAGTTTCACCACTCTCTGTGTAAAAAATGTTTTTCTCATCTCGATCCTAAAAGATTTCCCCCTTATCCTTAAACTGTGACCCCTTGTTCCGGACTTCCCCAACATCAGGAATAATCTTTCTGCATCTAGCCTGTCCAACCCCTTAAGAATTTTGTAAGTTTCTACAAGATCCCCCCTCAATCTTCTAAATTCTAGTGAGTACAAGCCGAGTCTATCCAGTCTTTCTTCATATGAAAGTCCTGCCATCCCAGGAATCAGTCTGGTGAACCTTCTCTGTGTTCCCTCTATGGCAAGAATGTCTTTCCTCAGATTAGGAGACCAAAACTGTAACCAATACTCCGGGGTCTCACCGAGACCCTGTACAACTGCAGTAGAACCTCCCTGCTCCTATACTCAAATCCTTTTGCTATGAATGCTAACATACCATTCGCTTTCTTCACTGCCTGCTGCACCTGCATGCCTACCTTCAATGACTGGTGTACCATGACACCCAGGTCTCGCTGCATCTCCCCTTTTCCCATCTTGACACCATTCAGATAATAGTCTACTTTCCTGTTTTTGCCACCAAAGTGGATAGCCTCACATTTATCCACATTATACTGCATCTGCCATGCATTTGCCCACTCATCCAACCTACCCAAGTCACCCTGCAGCCTCCTAATATCCTCCTCACAGCTAACACTGCCCCCCAGCTGGTGGAGTTTTGGTGGCGACGTGAGCAGATGGCTGCTTAATTTCGAGCTGCCGATAGCAAGTTTAAAACTAGCCTCCCTTAATTCACTAATTGCTACATAATTCGCAGTTTTCTGTTTTGGAATGAGTTGGGGGGCGACTACTAGAAGTCAAAAGAAACGTGATGGACAAGAAAGAAAGAATTCACCGGAGATGGGCAAAGCTCAAAGCTCAAAGCTCAAAAGATGTCTCAGCAGAAACCATGCGCTCAATGCTACACAATATCAGTAAGGAAATACATGACTTCAGGACAGAATATAAAGTGGACTTACATAAATTTAAAGAAGAAATCAAAGAAGACATGAAAACCCAACTCAGAGTACTGAAGCAAGAAGTTTATCAGAAACTTTGTGCAAACTCCAAACAAATCCACGCCCATGAAACTAGACTAAACAAAGCTGAAGGCACGAATGGAAGCGGCTGAGACATGGCTGTGAAAAATGTGCTGTTTAAATCTATGGAAAAAACAGAAAGCCATGCAAGAAAAACTGACTGATTTGGAAGGACGGTCTGGACGAAATAACATTCATACCTGAAGAGAAAGAAGGCAAATCCACGTCTGAATTTGTGGAGCAACTTTTAAAAACTGAAATCGTAATAACAACGGACACCAACGTACGGATCCAGCGCGCGCACAGAGCTTTGGCTCGCAAACCGGAAGGTAATTCACCACCTAGGTCTATAGTGGTAAATTTCCTGGAGTTTAATACCAAAGAAATGGCATTGAAAAAGGCCTGGGGAGAGAAGATGATGATGGACGGGCGACGTCTATCAGTTGACCACGACTATGCAACGCAGGTTGTCCAGAAGCGCAAGGCATATAAGGGAATAAAGAGGGCACTGAAGGAGAGAGGTGTCCGCCTCAAGACCCCGCTGGACAAGATGTGTATTCACTGGGACTCAGGAACATGCACATATCATAGTGCACAAGACGCAGTGCAGGAGCTGAGGAGGAGAGGCTACTCCGTGGAGACACCTGATTACAGCGCTGAGGAGCCGGCGGACCCAGAGATAGAAACATAGAAACATAGAAATTAGGTGCAGGAGTAGGCCATTCGGCCCTTCGAGCCTGCACCGCCATTCAATATGATCATGGCTGATCATCCAACTCAATATCCTGTACCTGTCTTCCCTCCATACCCTCTGATCCCCTTAGCTACAAGGGCCACATCTAACTCCCTCTTAAATATAGCCAATGAACTGGCCTCGACTACCTTCTGTGGCAGAGAGTTCCAGAGATTCACCACTCTCTGTGTGAAAAAAGTTCTTCTCATCTCGGTTTTAAAGGATTTCCCCCTTATCCTTAACCTGTGACCCCTTGTCCTGGACTTCCCCAACATCGGGAGCAATCTTCCTGCGTCTAGCCTGTCCAACCCCTTAAGAATTTTGTAAGTTTCTATAAGATCCCCCCTCAATCTCCTAAATTCTAGAGAGTATAAACCAAGCCTATCCAGTCTTTCTTCATAAGACAGTCCTGACATCCCAGGAATCAGTCTGGTGAACCTTCTCTGTACTCCCTCTATGGCAGTAATGTCCTTCCTCAGATTTGGAGACCAAAACTGTACGCAATACTCCAGGTGTGGTCTCACCAAGACCCTGTACAACATGGAGCGTCTTCTCCAGGCTTTGACATGGCAGAGAGTTGGAAAGAGGAGCGAAGATGAGAGGGAGACAGCAAGAGAGTGGCTACAGGAGTCTGGGCAGACCCCATCCAACTGGCTTTTATTGTGTCACAAATTCTTTTGGACTTAAAAATTAGTGCTATCGGATGACGTTGGATGATACTAGGATGAGTGAAATGTAGTGTTTCACCTCTAGTGAGGGGCCCTCTGGAGGAGGCTTTCCCCTATACCTGCCAACGGGGACTCAGGGTGGAAAGGAATCACCCTCACTTGGAAGTCTACTGTTTTTTCTTTTCTTTTCTTTTTTTTACTTGGCACATGTTGTCCAGATGTTCAGACCTGCACAGTTTCAAGTTATCTGGAGATTTATGAATGCAAGACAGGAGTAGGTAAATTAAATGTCACGTAATACTCGGCGTGACTCACGTCGCAGCGGCCTCTGCAGTCCGTCTGTCTTTTAATTATTTTTGGTCTCGTTTGAATGTAGTTTTTTTTCTTTTTTTCGTGTATGTGTGTGAGTATATGTGTGTGTATATGTGTGGGTATGTGTGTGTGGGGGGCAGGGGTGTGGGGCGGGGGAAACTTTTAAAAATCTATCCCCTGCATGGGGAACCCAACCTTTTCTCTGTCGGGTCTCCGTTGTCGTTGGGGCCTAGCACCGTGGAGCAGCCTCCAGCAGGTACGACCTGGGGCTCTAGTCGCGGAGCTGCGGACCTGCTCACCATCGCAGAGCTGGCTGAGTTCGGAGCGGGTGGAGCGGTGGTGGCGCGCTGCTGCGAACCAACCCCGGGGATTCGGAGGCTCCAACCGCAGGTCTGGCAAACCAGGAACACCGGGAGCCCGCGGGTCCCTGCTGGGAGATCGCTTTTCGGGGCTTCTGCAACGGCGACTTCGCCCGCCCGAGTTGCGGGGTTGAAGAGTACGTGGAGCGGGGCCTAACATCACCGCCCCGCGCGGCTCGGAATGGCTGCGGGACTTTGCTAGCGCCTGCTGGGGGCTCCAACACCAAGACCCGGAGCGTGGCCTAGCATCGCCCGGCGTGGCTTTAATGGCCGCGGGACAATTACCATCGCCCGCCGGGGGCTTTGACTTTGACTCTGACATCGGGAGGGGAATGGGGAGTGCAGGGGAGAGATAAGTCTTTGCCTTCCATCACAGCGAGGAGGAGATGCGCTGTGATGGATGTCTGTGTAAATTGTGTTGTGTCTTGGGTCTTTCTTGTGTGTATGACTGCAGAAACAACATTTCGTTTGAACCTCAATGGGGTTCAAATGACAAATAAATTGTATTGTATTGTATTGTATTGTATTGTAATACTATCAAATTGGTGTCACTCAATGTAAATGGGATGAATAATCCAGTTAAAAGGAGCAAGGTCCTGGCTAAACTGAAAAAAGAAAAGGCCCAGGTACTATTTTTACAAGAAACCCACCTGCCTCAACAAGAACATGAGAAACTAAAACGCTTTGGTTTTAGAAATGCATTTTATAGTTCTTATAAAGCTAGCCAAAAGAGGGGAGTGGCCATCTTTATTACAAATGCAGTCCAATTTGAATGCCATAAAGAAGTCAGGGACAAAATGGGAAGGTATGTATTAGTTAAAGGAAAGCTGGAAAACAAAGTTGTGACACTGATCAATGTATATGCCCCCCCCCCCCAGAGAGTACCAAATGTTTTTTCAAAACCCTGTTTGACATTATTGCTTTAGAGACTGAATGTATTTTGATATGTGGAAGGGACTTCAATGTGGCCATGAATCATAATTTAGATACATCAAGTCTAAAAAAAACCAAGATGCATCTGACCAGGTTTATTAACACATCAGTACAGGAAATGGGCCTAATTGATGTTTGGAGAGAACTTCACCCATTAGAAAGGGACTACACACACTATTCAGTACCCCACTCAGTCTACTCCAGTCTACCTATATGCTCCTGCCCGGTGCCTCAGGTCAGCGGATCAGCTGCTCCTTGAGGTACCAAGGTCTAAGCGGAAGCTCAGAGGGGATAGAGCCTTTTCTGTTGCTGCCCCGGCACTCTGGAACACCTTGCCGCTGCAGATCAGACAGGCCCCTTCACTGTCCATCTTTAAATCCTCCCTAAAAACTCACTTTTATTCACTGGCTTTCGACACTGGCTGAGACTTTGTTCCTGTTTTAGTGCTTTTAATGTCTTTTAATTTTTACTGTTTTTATAGTCCTGTCGTCTTAATGGTTTTAGTAGTTTGTAATAACTTTTTGTTGACTTCCCATGTACAGCATTTTGTGGTAACTGATGTTGTCTAAAAGCGCTTTATAAATAAAGTTATTATTATATTATTATTATTGACTACTTTTTAATGAATACGGGTGAAAGTCACAGGATCACAGAGTGTAAAATCGGGGTGGCAGATGTATCTGATCACAGTGCGATCAGCCTGACAGTACACCTGAATAGTAGAAAAATAAATACTGTTTGGAGGCTCAATGTGGGTATTTTGAATAATAAGGCAAATGTGGGACAAATAAGGGAAGAGATAAAAAGGTACATGGAAGAGAATGGTAACGGGGATGTGGATCCTGTAATACTGTGGGATGCTATGAAGGCAGTTATACGTGGAAAGCTGATCGCCCGGACATCATCACAAAACAAGGCCCGGCTAGCTACGTGGGAACATAAAGTAGAAAAACTGAAAGAATTGGAGAACAAATATAAAAACATACAGGATCAGTTGGTACTAAAACAGATTAAGGAAAAAAGGGGGGGGAGATAGATGAGATCCTCAGGGGAGATATGGAAAAAAGGGCAAGATTTGTAAAGCAGACCTATTATGAAGCAGGTCCAAAAGCAACTAGACTCCGGGCCAGACGTCTGCGTAAACAGCAGGCCTCTAATACAATTCATGAGTCAGATGAGATAGAAAGAATATTTGAAGAATACTATAAGAAACTCTATTCTAAACCACCATCAGCTGACGAAAGGACAATGAGAAGTTTTCTTAACTCACTTGTCCTGCCATCCATTGGTGAGACACAAAATAATACCATTACGTCACAATTTACGGTTAAGGAGCTGGAAGCTGCAATCAGTAGACTCAAGGCTAGTAAATCACCAGGCAGTGATGGGTTTCCACCAGAATGGTACAAGGCCTTTAAGAAAGAGCTAACACCTCTGCTCCTGTCTTGCTTTAACTGGACCCTTAAAGAGGGCAGGGCTCCCCCATCATGGAAGGAAGCAATTATGACCATTTTACCCAAGGAAGGCAAAGACAAAGAGCAATGTAAACACTTCAGGCCAATCTCAATTTTAAATGTTGACTACAAACTATTTACCTCAATCATTTGCAAAAGACTCGAGACTTTTGTACCAGATCTGATTAATGAAGACCAAACTGGATTTATTCAGGGGCGTCAAACACAGGGTAATATTAGAAGAACCCTCCACATTGTGGATAATGCTCACAAAAAGGATACAAATATGGTCCTGGTCAGTTTAGATGCAGAAAAAGCCTTTGATAGCGTTAGTTGGGTATTCTTATATGAAGTACTGAGGAGATTAGGTTTCAATGAAGATGCAATTCGGTGGATTAAAACAATATATCAGGAGCCTACAGCTAGGATTAAGGTAAATGGAAACCTATCAAAAAGGATCAAGTTAAAGAGGGGCACAAAGCAAGGATGCTGTCTTTCTCCTACTCTCTTTGTTTTGTATATCGAACCCTTAGCACAAGCAATAAGGCAGAGAGAAGACCTGCAGGGGGTCAAAATAGAGGGGGAAAGAACATATAATTGGTCTTTTCGCTGATCATATCGTTATTTTTCTTGAACGACCAGATATATGTCTCCCAAATCTAATGAACCTATTTGAAACATATGGATATTACTCAGGGTATAAATTGAATATAACAAAAACACAAAATATTTCATTCAATTATTCTCCATCCCAACAAATCAGAGATGCATATAATCTGAAATGGAACTCTAAAACAATGCAGTATCTTGGTGTAACTATAACCAAAACACTTTCCAACTTGTTTGAAACTAATTATAACAAAATTGAGGAAAACATCAAAAAGGATGTTGAGAGGTGGTCGACCCTTCCTCTAGACTTCAGTGCCAGAATACAAACGGTAAAATTGGATATCCTACCTCAACTACTAGATTTATTCCATCTCTCCCAATTAATGTTCCCCGAGATAAATTCATAGCCTGGGATAAAATGATCTCTAGATTCATTTGGAATAGCAAAAAAACAAGAATAAAATTAACAACACTTCAACTGCCGAAAAGCAAGTTTGGAATAGAAACATAGAAACATAGAAACATAGAAATTAGGTGCAGGAGTAGGCCATTCGGCCCTTCGAGCCTGCACCGCCATTTAATATGATCATGGCTGATCATCCAACTCAGTATCCCGTACCTGCCTTCTCTCCATACCCTCTGATCCCCTTGGCCACAAGGGCCACATCTAACTCCCTCTTAAATATAGCCAATGAACTGGCCTCAACTACCCTCTGTGGCAGAGAGTTCCAGAGATTCACCACTCTCTGTGTGAAAATGGCTTTACCAAATCTGAAGAAATACTTTTATGCAGCTCAACTCCCCTCTGGCTTGTTGGTGTAGACCTGATTATGAATCTCGATGGAAAGAAATGGAAAGGGAGATACAGGGTTACCAGACCCAGATTTTGGTGGGAGACAAATATCTGAGAGGGGCTTTGAGACATGCTATGGATCCAATAGTAGCATTTACGTTAGAAATATGGAATGTTATAGTGGAAAAATACAAATTAAAAAGAGGGGTTCACGCATTGAAGTGGTTCGCATATGACTCAAAAGTTTAAGCCAGGGGCGTATGATTCAAAATTCAAAGAATGGGCACAAAAAGGCATAACGGCAATGTATACAGTTTCAGAAAATGGCGAGTTTATGAGCTTCCAAGATTTAAAGTTAAAGTATGGTCTCGAAAACAACGATACTTGCAATTAAGAGACTACTTTATAAAAGAGATAAGGCCAGAACTAGATGAAACTTCAAATAATGTGATCAAGCTGATTGTGGATGCATACAAACAGAAGGGGTCTCGGGTCATCTCTGTTTTCTACCAAGCTCTGGTGGAAAGCGGGGGAGAATCAACGCTCTACATAAAAACAAAATGGGAAGCAGAATTAAAGATTCAAATAACAGGAGAAGAATGGTATCAAACGTGTGAAACACAATGTTCATCCACAAGCTCACTAGTATGGAGAGAATTTTGCTGGAAGAACCTATCTCGCTTTTTTATAACACCCAAAATAAAAAGCAGACAACTTGCTGTCCAACAACACTGTTGGAGACTGTGTGGGAGTACGTAGAGGCAGACCACTCGCATATTTTCTGGAACTGTGTAAAGATAAGGCCATACTGGGAAAATGTTAATGCAGCTGTAAATAAGATCTTGGGTTATAAAATCCCAAATACCTGCCCTGTGATGTACCTGGGGCGTATTAAAGATAGTGTAAAAATAGAAGATACATATTTGATTAAAGTTTTGCTTGCAGCAAGTAAGAAGGCCATTACCAGGCAGTGGCTTAATGAAAAAAGTCCAAAACAGGAACAGTGGTTAGAAATTGTGCGAGACATCTTTAATATGGAGAAATTGACATATTCCTTGAGAGGCAAGGAGAATTCATTTGAGAAGGTCTGGGGAAAATGGACTGTTTATTTCAGCCATGACACCAATTAGATAAATGCCGAGCTAGATATGGGAAGATTGCGTTATATAGAACTAGATGGTATGTTTGTATGAATGTTGAATTATCTCCAGATAACTAATCAATGTAATGATTTTTCTTTTTTTTAATTTGGTAAGTTAACCACACGGTCTTATTCCAATTTTTTTAATTTATTTACTTATTTTTTCTTTGTCCCCCATCTACTTATTTTTTTTATTTTGATTGCTGTTTTTCTTACCTTGTTTTATTTATGGTGATGGTGTTGCACTGTTTTGAAAATATCTCTTAAAAATCAATAAAAATTGAAGTGAAAAAAAAAACACTGCCCCCCCAGCTTCGTGTCATCCGCAAACTTGGAGATGTTGCATTCAATTCCCTCATCCAGATCATTAATATATATTGTAAATAGATGGGGTGTCAGGGGTTATGGGGAGAAGGCAGGGGGATGGGGGTTAAGAGGGAGAGATAGATCTGCCATGATTGAATGGCGGAGTAGGCGATGGGCCGAATGGCCTAATTCCGATCCTATCACTTACGACCTTATAAGGGAGTGTCGCTGATGTTACCTAACTCCCAATCTTCAGATCACATTAGCACTAGAATTTGTCATATCAGGGGCTATAGGCTGGATGTTCTGCTTTGGCCAAAATACATCACAGGCAAGAAGCTGTTAAAATGTGGAATGTGGAAACATATGTTTATTGGGAAAAAGGTTTTGTCTGTGATAAAACAGCTTAGCACAATACTAAAGATGAGTTAAGCTGGCACTGAATCGGAATGGCCAAGCACCCAGGTAATGGAACATAATGGCAACTAAAAGCCTTTTAGTAACGAGCTGCACTGGAGACTTGAAAGGCTTTATACGTGATAGTATTTATAGGACCTTTTGAACTGGGTTTGGATTTGAGAGGAGTAATGAGGGAAAAGTAGAACTTGTATGTGCTCTCCACAACCCAAATGCCGAGTGTCGATTTACACTGTTGACATTGCACTGGCCCCAAATGTAGCGGAGTGCAATTGACAGGGAGAATGAAAAATTGTTCTACTCTATGGCAGAACCAAATGGAGTTTACAAACAAATAATTTAGTTTAGTTTCCCTTAGTTTAGCGATACAGCAGGGAAACAGGCCCTTCGGCCCACTGAGTCCGCACCGACCAGCGATCCCCGCACAATAACACTATCCTACACATACTAGGGCCAATTTACATGTACACCAAGCCAATTACCTACAAACCTGTACGTCTTTGGAGTGTTGGAGGAAACTGATCATGCAGGTCACGGGGGGAATGTACAAACTCAGTACAGACAGAGCCCGCGGTCTCTAGCGCTGTAAGCACTGCAAGGCAGCAACACTACCGCTGCACCACTGTGCCCCCTCAGGTGATTGGAAGAGGCATGCCCTTCCCAGGAAGCGCGGCATGGTGGCACAACGGTAAAGTTGCAGCCTTACAGCGCTAGAGTCCCGGGTTCGATCCTGACTACGGGTGCTGTCTGTAGGGAGTTTATACTGGTAGGTGCAAACCCAGTGGGCCGAATGGCCTGTTTCTACGCTGCATATCTAAAGTCTAAAGAGAATGTTGTGATTATCATAGCCAGTGCATGAAAAAAACCCACTAATAATTCCAAAGAATTATTTTAAAAAACATTCATGAGGATGGATTTGGAGGTCTGTGTTCAGTTTTGGTCACCTTGATATAGGAAGGATGTCATTGCGCTGGGAAGAGTGTAGATATCCCGCAGCTCTGCTCTTGCTCCCGCTGCCCCCATTCGCAACAAGGACAGAGAACCTCTTGTCCTCACCTTCCACCCCATCAGCCATTGCATACAACAAATAATCCTCCAACACTTTCGCCACCTCCAACGGGATCCCACTAATGGCCACACCTTCCCATCCCCACCCCTTGCTGCTTTCCACAGAGTCCATTCCCTCCGCAACTCCCTGGTCAACTCGTCCCTTCCCATCCAAACCAACCCCTCCCCCCAGGTACTTTCCCCTGCAACAGCATGAGATGCAACACCTGCCCTTTTACCTCACCCCTCGACTCCGTCCAAGGACCTGAACAGCCTTTTCAGGTGAGGCAGAGGTTCACTTGCACCTCCTCCAACCTCATCCACTTTATCCGCTGTTCCAGGTGTCCTGGAGGCCAAGCGCAGGCTCAGTGATAGTTTCGCTGAACACCTACGCTCAGTCTGCCCAAACCGACCTGATCTCCTGGTTACTCAGCACTTTAAAAACCTTCCAATCTCAATCTGACGTTTCTGTCATAGAGCCATAGACTGATACAATGTGGAAACAGGCCCTTTGGCCCAACTTGTCCACACCAGCCAACAATGTCCCAGCTACACTTGTCCCACCTGCCTGCGCTTGGTCCATATCCCTACAAACCTGTCCTATCCATGAACATGTCTAACTGTTTCTTAAATTATGGGATAGATAGTCCCAGCCTCAACTACCTCATCAGGCAGCTTGTTCCATACACCCACCACACTTTGTATGAAAAGGTTGCCACTCGGATTCCTATTAAATCTTTCCCCCTTCACCTTGAACCTATGTCCTCGATTCCCCTACTCTGGGCAAGAGACTCTGTGCATCTACCCGATCTATTCCTCTCATGATTCTGTCCTGGGCCTCCTCCATTGTCAGAGTGAGGCCCAGCGCAAATTGGAGGAACAGCACCTCATATTTCACTTGTGCAGCTTACACCCCAGCGGTATGAACATTGACTTCTCTAACTTCAAGTAGCCCTTGTTTTCCCTCCCTCTCCATCCCTTCCCACCAGTTTCACTGTCTCCGACTACATTTTATCTGTCCCGCCCACTCCCCTGAGATCAGTCTGAAGAAGGGTCTCGACCTGAAACGTCACCCAGCTTTTCTCCAGAGATGCTGCCTGCCCCGCTGAGTTATGCCCCTGTCCCACTTAGGAAACCTGAACGGAAACCTCTGGAGACTTTGCGCCCCAGCCAAGGTTGCCGTGCGGTTCCCGGAGGTTGCAGGTGGTTGCCGGAGGTTGCAGGCAGTGGAAGCAGGTAGGGAGACTGACAAAAACCTCCGGGAACCGCACGGAAACCTTGGGTGGGGCGCAAAGTCTCCAGAGGTTTCCGTTCAGCTTTCCTAAGTGGGACAGGGTCATTACTCCAGCATTTTGTGTCTGTCATCGATGCTTATTATTTTGCAGATTTACCATGTAGATCCTACACTGATAATTAAGAAATTTGTCCCTCATAATTAATAGCTTCACAGGCTAACAAGATTAATGTTGCCTGTTCCTCTTTCAGTGCCTTGTTTGACTAAGGTATTGTGTTAGTCTACATACGGTACACAGACACCTCACCTGGGTCCAGAGATGTTTCCAAGCACATTGATTGCTGACAGCAATGCCAATTAACTCCAAACCAAGGAGTGCATGATTGGGCGGAAATAAATATATATATCCATATATGCTATATTCATAGCAAAAGGATTTGAGAATAGGAGCAGGGAGGTTCTACTACAGTTGTACAGGGTCTTGGTGAGACCACACCTGGAGTATTGTGTACAGTTTTGGTCTCCTAATCTGAGGAAAGGCATTCTTGCCATAGAGGGAGTGCAGAGAACGTTCACCAGACTGATTCCTGGGATGTCAGGACTTTCACATGAAGAAAGAATGGATAGACTCGGTTAGTACTCGCTAGACTTTAGTAGATTGAGGGGGGATCTTATAGAAACGTGCAAAATTCATAAGGGGTTGGACAGGCTAGATGCAGGAAGATTGTACCCGATGTTGGGGAAGTCCAGAACAAGGGGTCACAGTTTAAGGATAAGGGGGAAATCTTTTAGGACCGAGATGAGGAAAACCTTTTTCACACAGAGAGTGGTGAATCTGTGGAATTCTCTGCCGCAGAAGGTAGTTGAGGCCAGTTCATTGGCTCTATTTAAGAGGGAGTTAGATGTGGCCCTTGTGGCTAAAGGGATCAGGGGGTATGGAGAGAAGGCAGGTACAGGATACTGAGTTGGATGATCAGCCATGATCATATCGAATGGCGGTGCAGACTCGAATGGTCGAATGGCCTACTCCTGCACCTATTGTCTATGTTTCTATATATATATTTTTTTTATTAGAAGCAATTGCACAGAGATAAAACATTCGGCATCTAAAATTATACAAATATTGTACAGCTTTAATTTTAACCTTTTAAATTATGAAAAAAGAAAAGAAAGAGAAAACAAGAAAGAAAAGTAGAAAGTGAAGAGATAGATTGAAGAAGAACAAAAGAGAAATACCTTGCCTCTCCCCCCCCCCCCCCCCCCCCCCGCCTCAACCAACCCAGCATCGGATTTAAATTTAAATTTGTGGTGCACCATAATATTAAAGGGTATCCATGTCTTAAGAAATTGTGGCGGAAATATTAAGTACCGTTACGCAAATCTGGTAGACACACTGCCTCACAGTGTTGAAGACCCGGGTGCCATCCTGATCTCGCGTGCTAACTACATTGAATTTGCGCAGTCTCCCTGAATGTGTGGGTATCCGTGGACTAAAGTCTGCAATCAATGTGCTAGTAAACGCCCCTGGACCCAGAGGAGGTGTCCCCTGATGAAAGGCGTACATAGAATGGATGTGGAAGGGATGTTTCCACTGGTGGGAGAGTCTAAGACCAGATGTCATAGCCCCAGAATTAAAGGGGGCTCTTTTAGAAAGGAGGTGAGGACGAACCTCTTTAGTCAGAGGGTAGTTAATCTGCGGAACCCATCGCCAGGAGGCCAAGTCAGGGATAGACAAATTCTTGACCTGGAGGGGGGCCCTACAACGCCCGGCGCGGCCTTAATTTGCCGCGGACTAGCGCCCGCCGAGGGCTTTGAGCTCGACTTCGGGAGGGAAATGGAATGCAGGGGAGAGACAAGAACTTTGCCTTCCATCACAGTGAGGAGGAGAGCCACTGTGATGGATGTTTATGTGAATAGTGTTGGTGTGTGTTTTGGTTCTTTTATTGTATGGCTGCAGAAACTACATTTCGTTTGAACCTCATGTGAGGTTCAAATGACAAATAAAGGTATTGTATTGTATTGTATTGCATTGTATTGATTAAAATGGGTGTGAAGGTTTATGGGGAGAAGGCAGGAAAATGGCATTAGGAGGCAGAGATCAGCCATGATTGAATGGCGCAGTAGACTCGACGGGCCGAATGGCCTAATTCTACTCCGATAACATGCAAACTTTTGTCTGTGGTCTGTACGTAGACTAAAGAGCCAGTCCCATTTAGGCTATTTTTTGGGCGACTACAGGCGACTAGACTGTCGCCACATGGTTGCTGGTGTGTTGCTTTCATGGTCGTGAGTCGTCATCTCAGTCGCCCAAAGAGTCGTAGCGTCTTTTAAATCGCCGCTGGATTTTCAGCGTGTTGAAAACATTTTCGGAAACAGTCGGCGATAGTGGGTTTGACGCCAATGAGCGTAGCTTGAGTTCTCCTGACGTTGGTGCTGTCGTAGTTGTCGCCAGGTGACGCAGGTTGCGGCAAGATTAACGTAGGTTGTCGCCGGTGCTGACGTGGTTTTTTGTTGTTCTTAAAGTAATGATTCTATTTCAAATTTTGGTCGGGGTTCGGCGTCGGCGTTCCACCAGCCCGGCGTGAGGGCCTGAACATCGGGCCACCCGGGGCGGTGACTGCGGGTGCTCGGAAGGCCCCGACCACGGATGAACACGGAGGGGAGGCTGGCTGGACTATGGTGCCATCCTCAACTTGGTGCCATTTATGTTATGTTGTGTTGTGGACTTTCTGTGTTTGTGCTTTTTTTTAATTCAATTTCAATTTTATTTTTAATATGTTTTATTATTTATTTATTATTTTTTTATTTTTTGTGATTTTTTTTTATGATACTGCCTGTAAGGGAAATCCATTTCGTTGTCTCAAATTGAGACAATGACAATAAATTTGAATACAATACAATACAATACAATACAATACAATAATGCTGAAGGGGACGGGGGGTCCAGTTGCCGGTTTGTCAGCGACATGCTACGACTATGATAGTCGCCAGTAGTCGCTTAAAAATAGCCTAAGTGGGATAGGCCCATTAACATAACACTATACATAGAAACATAGAAACATAGAAAATAGGTGCAGGAGGAGGCCATTCAGCCCTTCGAGCCAGCACCGCCATTCATTGTGATCATGGCTGATCATCCCCTATCAATAACCCGTGCTTGCCTTTTCCCCATATCCCTTGACTCCACTAGCCCCTAGAGCTATTTAACTCTCTCCTAAATCTATCCAGTGACTTGGCCTCCACTGCCCTCTGTGGCAGGGAATTCCATAAATTCACAACTCTCTGGGTGAAAAAGTTTTTTCTCACCTCAGTCTCAAATGACCTCCCCATTATTCTAAGACTGTGGCCCGTAGTTCTGGACTCGCCCAACATTGGGAACATTTTTCCGGCATTTAGCTTGTCCAGTCCTTTTATAATAGTCAAACAAGTCAAACAAGGCAATTAAATAGGAAGCATTAATCATATTAACCTGTGAAGTTTAACCAAGGTGCAGCAGGCAGTGAAGAAAGCGAATGGTATGTTGGCTTTCATAGCAAAAGGATTTGAGTATAGGAGCAGGGAGGTTCTACTGCAGTTGTACAGGGTCTTGGTGAGACCACACCTGGAGTATTGCGTACAGTTTTGGTCTCCAAATCTGAGGAAGGACATTATTGCCATAGAGGGAGTGCAGAGAAGGTTCACCAGACTGATTCCTGGGATGTCAGGACTGTCTTATGAAGAAAGACTGGATAGACTTGGTTTATACTCTCTAGAATTTAGGAGATTGAGAGGGGATCTTATAGAAACATACAAAATTCTTAAGGGGTTGGACAGGCTAGATGCAGGAAGATTGTTCCCGATGTTGGGGAAGTCCAGGACAAGGGGTCACAGCTTAAGGAAAAGGGGGAAATCCTTTAAAACCGAGATGAGAAGAACCTTTTTCACACAGAGAGTGGTGAATCTCTGGAACTCTCTGCCACAGAGGGTAGTCGAGGCCAGTTCATTGGCTATATTTAAGAGGGAGTTAGATGTTGCCCTTGTGGCTAAGGGGATCAGAGGGTATGGAGAGAAGGCAGGTACGGGATACTGAGTTGGATGATCAGCCATGATCATATTGAATGGCGCGGTGCAGGCTCGAAGGGCCGAATGGCCTACTCCTGCACCTAATTTCTATGTTTCTATGTTTCTATGTAATTGACTATGAGGGACAAATTCCTTAATTATCTGTGTGGGAAAAATCACATCTACACAGATACAACGATCTATGAGAGTTATGTAGCTGTGGCCAGCTGACCCACACCTATTTGGGATCTGGGAGAACTCCATCCAGTCACAGGGAGTGCATGCAGGCAGCACACAGAGAAGTTAGCATTGAATCTGTGTCTCTGGTACTGTGAGACACTGTCTCTATTTCATATGCTACTCTGCCACCGTCTCGTTCAAAACATGTCGAGATATATTCCCCAAAGTCAAACTGGCAATTCAAACCAGATCCAGGAATGTAAAAGTGTTCAAGAAGGAACTGCAGATGCTGGAAAATCGAAGGTAGACAAAAATGCTGGAGAAACTCAGCGGGTGCAGCAGGGAAATAGGCAACGTTTTGGGTCGAAACCCTTCAAGGACCCAAGCAGTCGTTCCAGGTGCGACAGAGGTTCACCTGCATCTCCTCCAACCTCATCTATTGCATCCGCTGCTGTAGATGTCAGCTGATTTACATCGGTGAGACCAAGCGTAGGCTTGGCGATCGTTTCGCCGAACACCTCCGCTCGCTCCGCATTAACCAGCCTGATCTCCCGGTGGCTCGGCACTTCAACTCCCCCTCCCATTCCGAATCCGACCTTTCTGTCCTGGGCCTCCTCCATGGCCAGAGTGAGCAACACCGGAAATTGGAGGAACAGCACCTCATATTCCGCTTGGGCAGTCTGCACCCTAGTGGCATAAACATTGAATTCTCCAATTTCCGGTAGCGCTTGCTGTCTCCTCCCCTTCTCAGCTCTCCCTCAGCCCTTGGGCTCCTCCTCTTCCCTTTTCCATTCTTCTCCCCCCCCCCCTCCCCCCCCTCCCCCCCACCAATCAGACTGAAGAAGGGTTTAGGCCCAAAACCTTGCCAATTTTCCCTCGCTCCATAGATGCTGCTGCACCCGCTGAGTTTCCCCAGCATTTTTGTCTATCCAGGAATGTAAACGTTAGACTGTAGAGATACAACATGGAAACAGGCCCTTCGGCCCACCGAGCCTGCACTGACCAGCGATCACCTTGTGCAACAACACTATCCGACACACTAGGGACAATTTACAATTTACAAGTAATATTATCTCACTTTTCAAGAAAGGAGCGAGAGAGAAAACGGGGAATTACAGACCAGTTAGCCTGACTTTGGTGGTGGGAAAGATGCTGGAATCAATTATTAAAGAGGTAATATTGGGGCATTTGGATAGCAGTAAAAGGATTAGTCCAAGTCAGCGTTGATTTATGACGGGAAAATCATGCTTGACTGATCTTCTGGAATTTTTTGAGGATGTGACAAGCAAAATGGATGAAGGGGAGCCAGTGGATGTAGTGTATCTAGACTTTCAGAAAACCTTTGATATGGTCCCACATGGCAAACTGGTGACTAAAATTAGAGCACATGGTATGGGGGATAGGGTGTTGATGTGGATAGAAAATTGGCTGGAAGACAGGAAGCAACGAGTAGGACTGAACGTATCCTTTTCAGAATGGCAGGCAGTGGCGAGTGGAGTGCCGCAAGGCTCAGTGTTGGGGCCGCAACTGTTTACCATATATATTAATGATTTGGAAGAAGGAATTAGGAGCAACACTAGCAAGTTTGCAGATGAAACACAGCTGGGTGGCAGTGTGAACTATGAAGAGGATGTTAGGAGGTTGCAGGGTGACCTGGACAGGTTGAGTGAGTGGGCAGATGCGTGGCAGATGCAGTATAATATAGATAAATCTGAGGTTATCCACTTTGGAGGCAAAAACAAGGGGGCAGATTATTTTCTCAACGGGGTTAGGTTAGGTAAGGGGGAGGTACAGCGAGACCTGCACTGCCCACACGCAGTCACAGGGAGAACACAAACTCCATACAGACAGTGACCGTAGTCAGGATCGAACCCTCTAGTACTATAAAGCAGCAACTTAACCGCTGCGACACCATGCTGCTGCCTGGATGTCTTGGGCCGAAGGGGCTTGTTAAACATAGAAACATAAAAAATAGGGGCAGGAGTTGGCCATTCTACCCTTTGCGCCAGCATCACCATTCAATATGATAATGGCTGAACATCCAAAATCAGTACCCCGTTCCTGTTTATTCCCCATATCCCTTGATTCCGTTAGCCCGAAGAGCTAAATCTAACTCTCTCTGGGAAACATCCAGTGAATAGGCCTTCTGTGGCAGAGAATTTCACTAATTCAAAACTCTCTGGGTGAAAAAGTTTTTCCTCATCTCAGACCTAATTGACCTACCCCTTATTCTTAAGCCCTGACACCTGGTTCTGGACTCATAGGGCTTTCTGGGGCACTAGCATGGTGTTGTGGCCGAAGGGACTGGTTTCCAGAGGGCTAGTATGGGGATTGTGGGCCGAATGGATTCTTGGGCTGGCAGCTCAGTCACTGAGACCACACGCACTCACGCACACAAGCGCACACACACACACACACACACACACACACACACACACACACACACACACACACACACACACACACACACACACACACCCACACACCCACTGACTCACTCATCATATATATGGCAGTAAACTTTCTTGAATACTCAGACGGCTGAGCGCGGCCGCTCCACTTTGGGGTTTCCGCAGTCAGTGGCACTTCCGCAATCAGAGCGACCTCTGCACTTACCAAAATTACGCAATCAGTGCGACCTGTCCACTAAGCGGAAGTCACGAAATGAGCAGGACTTTTGAACCAGACACAGTCAGACCTAATAAAGCATTGCAGTTTCAAGCACAGGCAGGGCAGCAGGCCGAATAACTCATGGCATTGTCTTTAAGGGCAGGTTTTATAGTCCTGCCTCCCCCCCCCCCCCCCATATCATTTTTATTTTTCATCGATGGGAAACATCCCCGGGGCCTGCTCAGGAGGACTATGAGTAAGATGGCCAAAAATCATAGCGATATATGGTAGCGTTTTTTCTAAAATCAATATACAGCGCAGACAGGAAGTGGTCAAGATGAGACTTTTAATTATATAGATGTACAAGCACACCCAGGTATCATTGTACCTCCCCTGTTTTTAATCTGACGCCATTCAGATAATAATCTGACACTATTCAGATAATAATCTGCCTTCTTGTTCTTGCCACCAAAGTGGATAACCTCGCATTTATCCACATTAAACTGCATCTGCCATGCATCTGCCCACTAACCCAACCTATGCAAGTCACCCTGCTGCCTCATAGCATCCTCCTCACAGCTCAGACTGCCACCTTTGTGTTATGTGCAAACTTGATGTTACATTTAATTCCCTCGTCTAAATCATCAATATATGTTGTAAATAACTGGGGTCCCACCACCGAGCCTTGTGGCACCCCACTAGTCACTGCCTGCCATTCTGAAAACGACCCATTAATTCCTACTCTTTGCTTCCTGTCTGCCAACCAGTTCTCTATCCATGTCAATACCCTACCCCCAATACCATGTGCTGTAATTTTGCACACTAATCTCTTGTGTGGGACCTTGTCAAAGGCTTTTTGAAAGTCCAGATACACCACATCCACTTGCTCTCCCTTATCCATTCTACTTGTTACATCCTCAAAAAATACCAGAAGGTTACCGCGCTGTATGTCTCTACAGCTCTTACTCAGAGAGTTATTTAATTGTACCTATACTCAAACTGCTCATGTAATGTAATCAGTAAAACAGAGATTCACATAATAAGCAGGTGAAAAGTGAGCGAGCAAGATCATCTCTGACCCCTCTCACCCTGGCCACAAACTCTTTGAATCACTTCCCTCTGGAAGGCGACTCCGGACTGTCAAAGCTGCCACAGCCAGACATAAAAACAGTTTTTTATCCACGAGTAGTTGCTCTACTCAACAGCCAAAAATCTGTAGCCTCCCTTTGATCTGGTATTTTGTTGGTTTACATGCTTGATCAATGGTGTTTTATCATTAGAGACAGGATGTTCAGGCACTAAAAATCTCTGAAATAGGCCGGCAAAAATGCATAACAAAAAAGGCACAAAAAAGGCATTTATTGACAAAAAAGGGCATAAAAAGGCATTTATTTCCACCACCAAAATATAGTTAAAAATGATCATTATAAAGGTATACTACATTAAATGACCAAAGTTGCCTGGTTGCACATAATTACTAGCATTTCTTTCAAATAATCTGGTGTTAAAATATGTTGTCTATCAGATGTGAAAAACATCTTTCTACCCCAGCTGAGGTCACTGGTGCATACCCGAAACAAGCTACAAACTCTATATTCATGTTGATGTCTTGTGCATAACAACAGCCTTTGAGAACTTTAGCTATGTTTTGTATTTCTTCAAGATCATTGTTAGCTAAAATCACTCTCTCATATTTTCCTTGTATGTCTTTACCTACATCGCCAGGAACTTTACGAATATCGTCAGTTACTTTGTTGGAAACCTGCAAGTTATTCACTAATGTTTCGCCACATTTCTCAAGGGAAGTGATAGCTTGTGGGAAGTTTGCAAAATTGGAAGCAATAAACACAAGATCGCGTTGTAGGGACTTTTTCTGCATGAGTTCACTGACTGCAGCAGATTCTTCTTCTTCAAAACAGTTGATGATTTCTTTTATCTTTTCAAAATTTGCAGCATAGTAGAGTGCAGCAGAGAGCCATGTACCTCCACCTAGTCAAAACGGGCTGAGGAGGTTACGGAATCTCAGGTGCCATTTCCTTGAACAACTGCACATGTGATGTGTGCTTTGAGGAAGATTTTCTTGACATTGGAAACTAGTCGATCGACATTTGGAAACATAGAAACATAGAAACATAGAAATTAGGTGCAGGAGTAGGCCATTCGGCCCTTCGAGCCTGCACCGACATTCAATATGATCATGGCTGATCATCCAACTCAGTATCCCGTACCTGCCTTCTCTCCATACCCTCTGATCCCCTTAGCCACAAGGGCCACATCTAACTCCCTCTTAAATATAGCCAATGAACTGGCCTCGACTACCCTCTGCGGCAGAGAGTTCCAGAGATTCACCACTCTCTGTGTGAAAAAAGTTCTTCTCATCTCGGTTTTAAAGGATTTCCCCCGTATCCTTAAGCTGTGACCCCTTGTCCTGCACTTCCCCAACATCGGGAACAATCTCCTCTTCCTGCATCTAGCCTGTCCAACCCCTTAAGAATTTTGTAAGTTTCTATAAGATCCCCTCTCAATCTCCTAAATTCTAGAGAGTATAAACCAAGTCTATCCAGTCTTTCTTCATAAGACAGTCCTGACATCCCAGGAATCAGTCTGGTGAACCTTCTCTGCACTCCCTCTATGGCAATAATGTCCTTCCTCAGATTTGGAGACCAAAACTGTACGCAATACTCCAGGTGTGGTCTCACCAAGACCCTGTACAACTGCAGTAGAACCTCCCTGCTCCTATACTCAAATCCTTTCGCTATGAAAGCTAACATACCATTCGCTTTCTTTACTGCCTGCTGCACCTGCATGCCTACTTTCAATGACTGGTGTACCATGACACCCAGGTCTCGCTGCCTTTTCCTAGTCGGCCACCATTTAGATAATAGTCTGCTTTCCCGTTTTTGCCACCAAAATTGATAACCTCACATTTATCCACATTATACTGCATCTGCCAAACATTTGCCCACTCACCCAGCCTATCCAAGTCACCTTGCAGTCTCCTAGCATCCTCCTCACAGCTAACACTGCCCCCCAGCTTAGTGTCATCCGCAAACTTGGAGATATTGTATGTGCTTGGCAATTCTATGGAGTCCGTGAGCTTAGCATGTCAAATGAAACATTTTGGGGAATAAAACTTTAAGAGCACAAGCAGCTTTTTTCATGTGCGGAACTGCATCAGTCACAAACAGAAGAACATTCTTGCGTTTTATACCTTCTGTCCAAAGTACAGCAAGTGAAGATGTAAATAACTGAGCAATAGTTGAGCTGTTTGACTTCTCCAATACTTCCGCTGTCAACAAATACTTCTTTGATGGCTGACCTGTCTTCAGTGTACCGATGACCACATTGGCAACATATCTCCCCACAGCATTGGTTGTCTCGTCTATTGAGATCCATATTTTGTTGCGTGCAACTTCATCTCTAATTTTCTGCACAACAATGTTGAAGTTGCTGTCAACATAATTTTTCCGTAATGATGACTCGCTCGGTATGTG
Source organism: Leucoraja erinaceus (assembly GCF_028641065.1). Lineage (NCBI taxonomy): Eukaryota > Metazoa > Chordata > Chondrichthyes > Rajiformes > Rajidae > Leucoraja > Leucoraja erinaceus. The sequence continues at coordinate 4,676,996 of NC_073381.1, read as the reverse complement.
TTCCTCTGTGTATTTCTCTAAAAAACCTCTGAGAGATTTGTTTTCCAATTTCCACAGTGGAATTCCAGCATCAATGAATGCTTTGCACAGATCACTCGAAAACTCAAATTTGTGACTGGAGCCAGTAGTAAATGTTGTGAGGAGATAAGCTTGCGTATTTCCTTCCTTCAGTTTCTCTGCCGCCGACTTGTGTTTAGCTGTCTGTAAATGCTGGGAGACGAAATATTTCTTCTCATGATTCACTGCTTTCTCACATGCTTTGCAAAACAGCATACAGTTGTCTGTAGAGAATATATCACTCCCTTATACCCCTGTCCCACTTAGGAAACCTGAACGGAAACCTCTGGAGACTTTACGCCCCACTCAAGGTTTCCGTGCGGTTCCCGGAGGTTTTTGTCAGTCTCCCTAATGGTTGAAAGTGGTTTTTGCTTCCTCTATGTTCTGGCGATTATTTCAAAAAATTCAAAACCAGCCGCGACTAAAAATAGGTTGCCGTTTTAAAAATCCGTAATCTTTTAGTCGAAGCCGGTTGCGATGCTAGTTGAAGGTGGTTGCCGGAGGTTGCAGGTGGTGGAAGGTAAGAATGATGCAGCTTTATTGTCATATAGATAGGGTGGTAAAGAAAGCTTTTGGTATGCTAGCCTTTATAAATCAGAGCATTGAGTATAGAAGCTGGGATGTAATGTTAAAATTGTACAAGGCATTGGTGAGACCAAATCTGGAGTATGGTGTACGATTTTGGTCGCCAAATTATAGGAAGGATGTCAACAAAATAGAGAGAGTACAGAGGAGATTTACTAGAATGTTGCCTGGGTTTCAACAACTAAGTTACAGAGATAGGTTGAATAAGTTAGGTCTTTATTCTCTGGAGTGCAGAAGGTTAAGGGGGGACCTGATAGAGGTCTTTAAAATGATGAGAGGGATAGACAGAGTTGATGTGGACAAGCTTTTCCCTTTGAGAATAGGGAAGATTCAAACAAGAGGACATGACTTCAGAATTAAGGGACAGAAGTTTAGGGGTAATATGAGGGGGAACTTCTTTACGCAGAGAGTGGTGGCGGTGTGGAATGAGCTCCCAGTGGAAGTGGTGGAGGCAGGTTCATTGGTATCATTTAAAAATAAATTGGATAGGCATATGGATGAGAAGGGAATGGAGGGTTATGGTATGAGTGCAGGCAGGTGGGACTAAGGGGAAAAAAAATTTGTTCGGCATGGACTTGTAGGGCCGAGATGGCCTGTTTCCGTGCTGTAATTGTTATATGGTTTATATGGTTATATGGTTATATGTACCCAAGTACGTTGAAATGCTTTGTTTGGCAAACAGCCTGGTAAAATCATACAGCAGACGTCACCTAGGCAGTGCACAATTGTCGCCGACAGAGTTACAAAAGTTCACCGAACAGTCCTGTCTATTGCCTGACGCCACGCGTGACAGCAGCCCCACACCCCCTTTTTGTTTGCCGGTTCCCCCATTCGTTCTCAGCCAGCGTGGCGCCCATTAAAGAACTAAAGGGCCTGTCCCACTTACGTGTCTTTAGCACGCAAATTACGCGACCTTGTCTTCGCGTTGATCCTAGACGGTCGAGCGAAGGTCGGGCGCGATTCCATGCGCCCGCATAGCCGTCTGGAGCGCGTGACGTCATTTGAAGATGGACACAAAGCTGGAGTAATTCAGTGGGACCGGCAGCATTTCTGGAGAGAAGCAATGGGTGACGTTTCGTGTCGAGACTCTTCTTCAGTCTGAAAAGAAGGGTCTCGGCCCAAAACATCACCCATTGCTTCTCTCCAGAGATGCTGCCGGTCCCGCTGAGTTACTCCTGCATTTTGTGTCTATCTCCAATCGTCTTGGCCCAGCTCTGGGAGTAGAAGTGGGGGCGGATCCGGACCGCAACGGCCGTGAGCCCCAGGCCGAGCTCGGCGATCGTTTGCCTGCTTCTGCTGCTGTTGGAGGTGAGACGTTGCATCACGCCAGGGTCTTGGGCCTGTCCCACTTTGGCCGTATGTTCCGCGACAGGCCGTTGGCGCGCGAAGATTTTGTTTACTGCAATAATTTAGGAGTCTGGCGCGATGTCGGGACCAGCCCCGCACAAATACATACCCCTCCGCGCTTCTAAGTGAGACCGGCCCTGCGCGGCCATTCGGTGCCCGTACGCCTCAAGCGACCACGAGGTCGCGTAATTTGCGAGCCAAGATCGCGTAAGTGGGACAGGCCCTTAACAGTAAACGTGTATGCTTAAATGATCGCGACATGCTGAGGATTCACACTAACACCCTGAGAGTCAACTGGAGAACAGGTGTATTGGAAGACCAGTGCAAGAAGGAACTGCAGACGCTGGTTTAAACCGAAGATAGACACAAAAAACTGGAGTAACTTCAGTCTAAAGAAGGGTCTCGACCAGAAACGTCACCCATTCCTTCTCTCCAGAGATGCTGCCTGTCCCACTCCAGACCTGGTTGGAATAATATTTTGCAGTGATCAAGCACCACCGTGTGGAGAGAGGCAGAACTGCAGGCACCCTCGGGTTGAAGATGGTTTCAAGAGGGGATCTCTGCCTGTTTGGGGACCGAGCTGGTCGACGCGATGGAGGAGGCCCTACAGCAGCCTGGATCAGTCACACAGACAACTGATTCCTCTACCCTGGCTAAAAGACTCTGTGCAATCAACTTATTTATTCCCCTCATGATTTTATACACCTCTGGGAGTGATGGACAAAATTATCGAGGCAGTGCAGCGTAGGTTCACTAGATTGATCCCCGGGATGGCGGGACTGTCATATGAGGAAAGATTGAAAAGACTAGGCTTGTATTCACTGGAGTTTAGAAGGATGAGGGGGTATCTTATAGAAACATATAAAATTATAAAAGGACTGGACAAGCTAGATGCAGGAAAAATGTTTCCAATGTTGGGCGAGTCCAGAACCAGGGGACCACAGTCTTAGAATAAAGGGGAGGTCATTTAGGACTGAGGTGAGAAAAAACCTTTTTACCCAGAGAGTTGTGAATTTATGGAATTCCCTGCCACAGAGGGCAGTGGAGGCCAAATCACTGGATGGATTTAAGAGAGAGTTAGATAGAGCTCCAGGGGCTAGTGGAGTCAAGGGATATGGGGAGAAGGCAGGCACGGGTTATTGATAGGGGACGATCAGCCATGATCACAATGAATGGCGGTGCTGGCTCGAAGGGCCGAATGGCCTCCTCCTGCACCTAATTTCTATAGTTCTATGTTTCTGTGTTTCTATGACTGTGAAATATGTGCAGGCAGATAAGAGTTGGTCTTGGCATCATGTTTGGCATAGACCTTGTGGGCCAAAGGATCTGTTCCTGTGCCATGGTGTTGAATGACTCAGTCAGAATAACATCTATCACATACAAACTGAACACAGGGTGGCACGGTGGTGCAGCGGTAGAGTTGCTGCCTCACCCCGCCAGAGACCCGGGATCGATCCTGACTACAGGTGCTGTCTGTACGGAGTTTCTACATTCTCCCAGTGACCGCGTGTGTGTGGGTTTTCTCCGAGATCTTCGTTTTCCTCCCACGCTCCAAAGGTTTGTTGTTGTTGTTAATTGGGTTGGTATTAATATAAATTGTCCCTAGTGGGTGCAGGATAGTGCTAATGCGTGGGAGATCGCTGGTCGATGTGGACTTAGAAACATAGAAACATAGAAATTAGGTGCAGGAGTAGCCCATTCGGCCCTTCGAGCCTGCACCGCCATTCAATATGATCATGGCTGATCATCCAACTCAGTATCCCGTACCTGCCTTCTCTCCATACCCCCTGATCCCCTTAGCCACAAGGGTCACATCCCTCGTAAATATAGCCAATGAACTCGCCTCAACTACCCTCTGTGGCAGAGAGTTCCAGAGATTCACCACTCTCTGTGTGAAAAAAAGTTCTTCTCATCTCGGTTTTAAAGGATTTCCCCCTTATCCTTAAGCTGTGACCCCTTGTCCTGGACTTCCCTAACATCGGGAACAATCTTCCTGCATCTAGCCTGTCCAACCCCTTAAGAATTTTGTAAGTTTCTATAAGATCCCCTCTCAATCTCCTAAATTCTAGAGAGTATAAACCAAGTCTAGCCAGTCTTTCTTCATAAGACAGTCCTGACATCCCAGGAATCAGTCTGGTGAACCGTCTCTGCACTCCCTCTATGGCAATAATGTCCTTCCTCAGATTTGGAGACCAAAACTGTACGCAATACTCCAGGTGTGGTCTCACCAAGACCCTGTACAACTGCAGTAGAACCTCCCTGCTCCTATACTCAAATCCTTGGTGGACTTGGTGGGCCCAAGGTCTGTATCTCTAAACATTAAAATAAACTTGGCACTATGTAACATGATGTGGATCTTGTAATCTGGGCTGATATTTCAGACAAATAACTTTAAGGAAAGATTAAATTAAGATCCAAAAGAAAGAAACTGCAGATGCTGAAGTTCTGAAATTAAATAGACGCGGCTGAAATGCACAAGCACGCAGTCTACTTAACCATCGTCATTCACTTAACGCCAACTACTGCGGACTACACTCCACTACTATCCCCACTCTTTTCTTCTTTCTCTTTTTTCTTTTCTCTATTTCTATCATAGGTTAAAGTTTGAAATAAAAAAGAGTTGTACAAGAAATGTAACGTAAAACAAAAGGAGAAAAAAGAAAAAAAAGAAAAAATGCACAGCAGGTCAGATAGTGGATATGGAGAGAGACACTTCGGAACTGGATAACAAATCATACATCACTGAACTTTTGTACAGATCTATCTGGTAGGTGACATAACTTTCTCGACGCAGGCTCGAAGGGCCGAATGGCCTACTCCTGCACCTATTGTCTAAGTGGCGACACTGGTGTTCTGCCTACGTTGTATACAAAACAAAGCATTTCACTGTATCTAGGAACCATAGGTACATCTGACAAAAAAGTTTCATTCATCCATTAATTCATTCAAATCTTAAATTAATCATGTTTACCTTGTCATTTGCCCAGAAGAAGCTCTTCTAACCAAAACAAAGCAGTCGAGGTTATTATTAACAAGGACAAAATGAATCAAGTCAAGTCAAGTCAAGTTTATTCGTCACATCCACATACCAGATGTGCAGTGAAATGAAAAGTGGCAATGCTCGTGGACTTTGTGCAAAAAGACAAAGAAACAAACAAACTACAAACAGAATGGAACAGAATCACATATTCTTTTACATATTAAATATTGTGGGCGGAAGGAAAAAGGGAAAAAAACAGCAATTTAAAAGAAAGCAGTAGAGTGGTTCAGTAAAGTTAGTCCCTGGTGAGATAGGAGTTTACAGTCCGAATGGCCTCTGGGAAGAAACTCCTTCTCAACCTCTCCGTTCTCACCGCATGGCAACGGAGGCGTTTGCCTGAACACCTCCGTTGCCATGCGGTGAGAACGGAGAGGTTGAGAAGGAGTTTCTTCCCAGAGGCCATTCGGACTCTAAACTCCTATCTCACCAGGGACTAACTCGGCCGAACGCACTACTCTCTGCAGAGCCTTCTTGTCCTGGGCAGAGCAATTCCCAAACCAGATGGTAATATTTCCGGACAAGATGCTTTCCACAGCCGCTGAGTAGAATTCAAGCAAAAACTAGTTGACATTCCCAGTGTGTCTGAGTATTCGAGTCCGAGTGTCGGGGCAGTCGGGGAGCCGAGTATGGCTGCCCTGCCAGCAGCTGTTAGTCTTTTCACCATTATTTTTATTTTTAGTGAGTTAAAGTGTTTGTTTTGGAGGTCTTTTAGTCTTTTATGTGGTGGGTTGGAGGACGGGAAGGGGGAAACTTTATTTCCTGGTCCCTACCTGGTCGGGGAGGCGGCTTCCCTCCAAGCTGCTTCTTTGCCCCTTCCTCGCAGCCTACCATCGGTCTGGAGCGGCGTTTCCTGCCGGGACCGGCCAGGACTGCAGCTTCGGCGGCGGCGCAGCGCTGGGACACCATCACGGAGCGGGCGATGCATTATTGAGTCGCCGTGCGGTAAGCTCCGGAGTGCTGTGGCTGCGGGCGTCCAGCTGCGGGCGGCGCTGGATTTAAAACACCGCGGAGCCTGGGGTCCGAGATCGCCAGAGCCGTAGCTCCAACCAGCGCGGCCTGAGGACCATGGGTGCCGCGGTCTCCGAGGAGGGAGCGGCCGCTCCACACCTTCCAAGCCGCTGAGGAGAGTTCACCCGAGTTCCAGCTTTCCGGCAAGAGGGCCTGAAAACATCGGAGGCCACAAATAGGCCCGACTATGGGTGAACAGGACTGGACTTTTCTGCCTTCCCCCACAGTGGGGGATGTTTTTATGTTTATTGTTAAATTCTTTAATGTTGTGTCTTGGGACCCATCCACAAATAAAAACATTTCTTCCATCGACAGGCCTCGCGGGGCCGGTCCCACTTCGATCGCCGGAGCCGTATGGAGTTGTGCGGGGCTGGTCCCAACATCGCGCGGGGCTCCGAAAAACTGACACTGTTCAAAAATTCCGCGCGACAACGGCCTGTAAATCGTATATCTCCTCTGTACTCTCTCTATTTTGTTGACATCCTTCCTATAATTTGGTGACCAAAATTGTACACCATACTCCAGAATTGGCCTCACCAATGCCTTGTACAATTTTAACATTACATCCCAACTTGATGTTTTCTTCTTCTGTAGATCACCTCCCATGTGTCTGATCTTATGCAACGTTCTTTACCGTTCCCACGTCTTCGGCCAATGGTGGTATCTGCAGCTTCCCTCTGCAATCGGATACTGGACTTTCTAACCAACAGACCCCAGTCTGTGAGGTTAGACAAGCACACCTCTTCAACCCTCACCCTGAACACCGGCGTTCCTTAGGGCTGTGTGCTGAGCCCCCTCCTCTACTCCCTCTTCACCTATGACTGCACACCTGTACATGGTACTAACACCATCATCAAGTATGCAGATGATACAACGGTGATTGGCCTCATCAGCAACAACGATGAGCTGGCCTACAGGGAGGAGGTCCAGCACTTAGCAGCATGGTGCGCTGACAACAACCTGGCCCTTAACTCCAAGAAGACCAAGGAGCTCATTGTAGACTTCAGGAAGTCCAGAGGCGGCACGCACACCCCCATCCACATTAACGGGACGAAGGTGGAACGTGTTTCTAGCTTCAGGTTCCTGGGAGTCAACATCTCCGATGACCTCTCTTGGACCCACAATACCTCTACTCTGATCAAGAAGGCTCATCAGCGTCTCTTCTTCCTGAGGAGACTGAAGAAGGTCCATCTGTCTCCTCAGATCCTGGTGAACTTCTACCGCTGCACCATCGAGAGCATCCTTACCAACTGCATCACAGTATGGTATGGCAACTGCTCTGTCTCCGACCGGAAGGCATTGCAGAGGGTGGTGAAAATTGCCCAACGCATCACCGGTTCCACGCTCCCCTCCATTGAGTCTGTCCAAAGCAAGCGCTGTCTGCGGAGGGCGCTCAGCATCGCCAAGGACTGCTCTCACCCCAACCATGGACTGTTTACCCTCCTACCATCCGGCCGGGAGGCGCTACAGGTCTCTCCGTTGCCGAACCAGCAGGTCGAGGAACAGCTTCTTTCCGGCGGCTGTCACTCTACTCAACAACGTACCTCGGTGACTGCCAATCACCACCCCCCGGACACTTATTATTTTTTTTATTCAAATCGTTTGCTATGTCGCTCTTCAAGGGAGATGCTAAGTGCATTTTGTTGTCTCTGTACTGTACACTGACAATGACAATTAAAATTGAATCTGATTGAATCTGAATCTGAATCTGATTCCCGAACATGGTGTTGAGGGTAGGGTATTGACGTGGATAGAGAATTGGTTGGCAGACAGGAAACAAAGAGTAGGAATAAACGGGCCCCTGTCAGAATGGCAGGCAGTGGCGTGTGGCGTGCCGCGAGGCTCGGTGCTGGGGCCACAACTATTTACAATAGATATTAATGATTTAGATGATGGGATTTATTTATTTATTTATTTATTTATTTATTTATTCCGAACAAGTAAAGACATTACAGACATTAATAGTAACAAAATCGAAATTATCAAACAATTGGACATTACAATCAACATTTACAAGCAATGAAAAGAACAAAAAGCAAATTTCCAATGTCCAACTCTGTGTCTGTACAAGCTCGAAAAGGAGTGAGAAGAAGAATAACTTATTAAATCTCACCCCTTTTCCCCAACATTAAATTAACACTAGCAAATTTGCAGAAGACACAAATCTGGGTGGCAGTGTGAACTGTGAAGAGCATGCTAGTAGGTTGCAGGGTGACTTGGACAGGTTGGGTGAGTGAGCAGATGTGTGGCAGATGCAGTATAATGTGGATAAGTGTGAGGTTTTCCACAAGAACAAGGAGGCAGATTATTATATCAATGGTGTCAAATTAGGAAAAAGGGAAGTGCAACGAGACCTGGGTGTCCTTGTACACCGGTCACTGAAAGTAATCATGCAGGTACTGCAGGCAGTGAAGAAAGCTAATGGCATGTTGGTCTTCATAATGAGAGGATTTGAATATAGGAGTAAAAAGGTCCTTCTGCAGTTGTACAGGACCCTGGTGAGACCACATCTGGAGTATAGTGTGTAGTTTTGGTCTCCTAATTTGAGGAAGTACATCATTGCTATTGAGGCAGTGCAGCGTAGGTTCACGAGGTTAATCCCCGGGATGGCGGGACTGTCATGAGAGGAAAGATTGGAAAGACTGGGCTTGTACCCACTGGAATTTAGACGGATTAGAGGGGATCTTATAGAAACATATAATAATTATAAAAGGACTGGACAAGCTAGATGCAGGAAAAATGTTCTCAATGTTGGGGGCGTCCAGAACCAGGGGCCACAGACTAAGAATAAAGGGGAGGACATTAAAAACTGAGATGAGAAAAAAAAAATTCACACAGAAAGTTGTGAATTTGTGGAATTCTCTGCCACAGAGGGCAGTGGAGGCCAAATCACTGGATGGATTTAAGAGAGAGTTAGAGAGAGCTCTAGGGGCTAGTGGAGTCAAGGGATATGGGGAGAAGGCAGGCACGGGTTATTGATTGTGGACGATCAGCCACGATCACAATGAATGGCGGTGCTGGCTCGAAGGGCTGAATGGCCTCCTCCTGCATGTATTTTCTATGTTTCTATGTTTCTAGTCCCTTTCTCCTGTATCTGTACACTGTGGACGGCTCGATCAGGAGTTTCTTCCCAGAGGCAATTCGGACTGTAAATGCCTATCTCACCAGGGACTAACTCTACAGAACGTTTTTCCTTCCATTATTTATTATGTAAAAGAATATGTGTGTTATGATTGTGTTTATAACTTGTTTGGTTGTTTTGTTGTTTGTCTTTTGCACAAAAGTCCGCGAGCATTGCCACTTTCATTTCACTGCACATCTCGTATGTGTATGTGACAAATAAACTTGACTTGACTTGACTTGACTTGACTTGACTTGACTTGACTTGACTTGATTATAATCAAGTACACTCTTTCTGCTGGACTGGATGGCACGCAACAAAAACCCTTTCACGGTACCTGGCGCATGTGACAACAAACTAGACTAAACAATAAACTAAACTAAACCAAACGGCCCTCTGTGTGTAGAGGGCTGGCGAGAAAGTGGGATAACATAGAACTGGTGTGAACGGGTCAGCACCGTCTCGATGGGCCGAAGAGTCTTATTTCATTGCTGCCAATTGATTAATCAATGTATCCTCTACCCACTGTTTAGAAGAAGGATGAGGGGGGGCCTCGTTGAAACTTACCGAATAGTGAAAGGCCTGGATAGAGTGGATGTGGAGAGGATGTTTCCACTAGTGGGAGAGTCTAGGACCAGAGGCCGTAGCCTCAGAATTAAAGGACGTTCCATCAGGAAGGAGATGAGGAGGAATTTCTTTAGTCAGAGAGTGGTGAATGTGGAATTCTTTGCCACAGTAGGCTGTGGAGGCCAAGTCAGTGGATATTTCTAAGGCAAGTTCAAGTTCAAGTGAGTTTATTGTCATGTGTCCCTGTATAGGACAATGAAATTCTTGCTTTGCTTCAGCACACAGAAAATAGTAGGCATTTACTACAAAACAGATAAATGTGTCCATATACCATGATATAAATATATACACACATGAATAAATAAACTGGTAAAGTGCAAATAACAGAAAATGGTTATTAATAATCAGAGTTTTGTCCGAGCCAGGTTTAAAAGCCTGATGGGTGTGGGGAAGTAGCTATTCCTGAACCTGGTTGTTGCAGTCTTCAGGCTCCTGTACCTTCTACCTGAAGGTAGCAGGGAGATGAGTGTGTGGCCAGGATGGTGTGGGTCTATGATGACACTGCCAGCCTTTTTGAGGCAGCGACTGCGATAAATCCCCTCGATGGAAGGAAGGTCAGAGCCGATGATGGACTGGGCAGTGTTTACTACTTTTTGTAGTCTTTTCCGCTCCAGGGCGCTCAAATTGCCGAACCAAGCCATGATGCAACCGGTCAGCATGCTCTCGACTGTGCACCTGTAGAAGTTAGAGAGAGTCTTCCTTGACAAATATAGACAGAGATAGATAGATTCTTGATTAGTGTGGATGTCAGGGGTTTTGGGGAGAAGGCAGGAGAATGGGGTTAAGAGGGAGAGATAGATCAGCTATGATTGAAAGGCAGAGTTGACGATGGGCCGAATGGCCTAATTCTGCTCCTCTTACTTCTGGACTTATGAACATATGTATCTTAGGTGATCATATATCAATGGTGTTTAAGAATGGAATGGAAATTGGATAAACAGCACCTCATATTTTGATTGGGTAGCTTACAACGCACCCGTATGAATATTAATTTCTCTAACTCTAAGTTTTGTTTAAGAAGGAACTGCAGGTGTTGAAATAATCGAGGGTAGACAGAATTGCTGGAGAAACTCAGCGGGTGAGGCAGCATCTATGGAGCGAAGGAATAGATGACCTTTCGGGCTGAGACCCTTCTTCAGAGAAGGAGGCACTTCTTCCCCCGAATGGAAAAGCAATCTGAGGAAGGGTTCCGACCCGTTCCTTCTCTCCGTAGATGCTGCCTCACCCGCTGAGTTTCCCCAGCATTTTTGTCTACCTACCTATCTGTCAATGGTAGGTTACACAAAAAAGCTGGAGAAACTCAGCGGGTGCAGCAGCATCTATGGAGCGAAGGAAATAGGCAACGTTTCGGGCCGAAACCCTTCTTCAGACTGATCGGGGGCGGGGGTGGGTGGGGACAAGAAAGGGAAAAGGAGGAGTAGCCAGAAGGCTGGGGGATGGGAGGAGACAGCAGGGGGGCTGAGGAAGGGGAGGAGACAGCAAGGACTAACAAAATTGGGAGAATTCGATGTTCATGCCCCCGGGATGCAGACTCCCCAAACGGAATATGAGGTGCTGTTCCTCCAATTTCCGGTGCTGCTCGCTGTGGCCATGGAGGAGACCCAGGACAGAGAGGTCGGAGGCGGAGTGGGAGGGGGAGTTGAAGTGCTGAGCCACCGGGAGGTCAGCTTGGTTATTGCGGACCGAGCGGAGGTGTTCGGCGAAACGATCGCCCAACCTCCGCTTGGTCTCACCGATATAGATCTGCTGACATAAATATCTGTCAATGGTGTTGCACTTACAGTAATACACCAGCAGAGAGCAGCAGTAGCATGTGTAGGCATGAACTGGTTTGTACCGAAAATCGAAACAAAAAGCTGGAGTTACTCAGCGAGACCGACAGCATCTCTGGAGAAAAGGAATGGGTGACGTTTCGGGTCGGAACCGTTCTTCGGACTGCTTTTCCAGCGGGGAAAGAAGTGCAGCCCAGATAAGTGGGAGTCAGTAGGTTTGTAGCGGAGGTCAGTCGGTAGTCCATCTCCTGTGATGGATCATGGAGGCAGTGAGATCAGGTAAGTAGGGGCAGGTCTTCGAGGTAGTCCGGGTGAATTTGAGGGCAGTGTGGAAGAAGGAGGGTCTGAAGTAGAGCTCCGACCCGAAACATCACCTCTTCTCCCACTCCGGGGATAGCATGGATGTGAATGGCACCACATTGCCTCATAAGGTCATAAGGAATAGGAGCAGAATTAGGCCATTCGGCCCACCAAGTCCACTCCACCATTCAATCATGGCTGATCTATCTCTTCCTCCTAACCCCATTCATAGAAACATAGAAATTAGGTGCAGGAGTAGGCCATTCGGCCCTTCAAGCTTGCACCGCCATTCAATATGATCATGGCTGATTATCCAACTCAGTATCCTGTACCTGCCTTCTCTCCATACCCCCTGATCCCTTTAGCCACAAGGGCCACATCTTACTCCCTCTTCTGCCTTCGCCCCATAAACCATAACACCCGTACTAAGAAGAATCTATCTATCTCTGCCTTGAAAATATCCACTGGCTTGGCCTCCACAGCCTTCTGTGGCAATGAATTCCACAGATTCACCACCCTCCGACTAAATACATTTCTCCTCATCTCCTTCCTGAAAGAACGTCCTTTAATTCTGAGGATTTGACCTCTAGTCCTAGACTCTCCCACTAGTGGAAACATCCACTCCACATCCACTCTATCCAAGCCTTTCACTATTCTGTACGTTTCAATGAGGTCCCCCCCTCATTCTTCTAAACTCCAGTGAGTACAGGCCCAGTGCCGACAAACGCTCATCACAGGTTAACCCTGGGATCATTGATGTAAACCTCCTCTGGACCCTCTCCACAGCCCTTCATGCATCATGCAAGAAGACTCCGTTAATATCAACTCCTTCCTGAGAAAACATTTCACCATTGTCTCCACGGTTTCCTGAATTCAGAACTTTATTTTGTTCCTTCAGTTCAGAGGCCACTTTATTTGGATCAATGGCATTTCTTTCAACGTTAGCCCAATATTCTTTGGAAACACAATCATTTTTTAGTTTAGTTTAGAGATACAGAGCGGAAACACGCACTTCGGCCCACCGAGTCCGCGCCGACAAGCGATCCCCGCACATTAACACTATCCTACACACACTGCAGACAGTTTAAGATTACACCAAGCCGAGTAACCTACAAACCTGTACGTCTTTGGAAGGAGAATGGGAGGAAACCGGAACACCCGGAGAAAACCCACGCAGCTCACGGAAAACATACAAACTCCGTACAGACCAAAGATCCTATAGCAGAGCAAGATAGGCTACTCCTGCTAAATACAATGGGCTGACGTGTAGTACGCTACGGAGGGGATCCTGGGCATTTTTCCCTACCCATTTTAGTAACCTGAGCCTACCTGACCCGACCCGACCCGACTCGCAGTGTAATCAATGTTGCGGGGCAACAGTTTGTGTGGGTTAGATTCATAAATCTGTCAGTTCAAACTTCTTGTCAAGAATAAAATTTGACTTTGGTAATTGTCTTTTTTAATGTTTTTTAAATCATTTATTTTTAAATGGCTCACAAGCAGTGTTTGAGTTTATTTTGTAGTAACCGGAACCGACCCGACTCGCAGGGTGATTGACATTGCGGGGGAACTTTTTGTGTGTGATATAGGGTTAGATTCATAATTCTGTTCGTTCATAATTCTGTTAATTCTTGTTAAAGACTAAAATGTTTATAAACACACATACAAGAATGTGATATAAATGTATATAATCATATAACACACACATTTATATATCTTCTGATCCAATAATGAACTTTATTTCAGACTAGACACGGGACATTAAATAAGAAACATTGTAAACCTCCCCGCAACTTCACACACACTAGGCCCTACCCCCCCCCCCCCCCCCCGGGCATTCCCTCGCCTGCCTCCACACTACAATGTCTCTCCCTCTCCCCCGCACTCCCTCTCCCGCTGCCCCGGGCCGCGCACACCCTCTCCCCGCTGTGGATCCAATCTTTGGCCGGAAGCGAGATGGCTGAGCAAGATGGCGGAACAAGATGGCGGGGGCTGGTAGCTAAAATGAGTCATATAATCACCCATGAATCCGCCCATGAGCGTACTACACGTTTGCGTGAGAGTAACCCATCTTGCTCTGCTATAGGATCTTTGGTACAGACAGCAACCGTGGTCAGGATCAAACCTGGGTCTCTGGCGCTGTAACAGGGCCTGTCCCACTTAGACGATTTTTTGGGCGACTACAGGCGACGGCTGCAAAATTTTCAACATGTTGAAATGTTTTCGCCGGCATTGGCGACAATTTTTGCGGTCGTATGTTGTCGTAGGAGAATGCCATTAAAATAATCCCTGGCAGTCGCCTAAAGAGTCGTCTAAGTGGGACAGGCTCATAAGGCAACTACTCTACTGCTGCACAACTGTGCCGCTCAATGTGGGCCCAAGTATTTTCAAAAGGAATTCCATGAACATAGAACAGTACAGATGTTCAGTTTAGTTTATTGTTGTTCGCTAGCTAGTCAGCGGAAAGGCAATGGATGATTACAATAATAATAATAATAATACATTTTATTTTCGGGCGCCTTTCAAATCTCAAGGACACCTTACAAAGATTAAACAGAAGAGAAAAAAAACATATAGTCGGAGAAAAATAAATAATAAGGACATCATCAAAACACAAATTAAAGATAGAAATCGCTCCAAAGACACAAAATCAAAAAATAAAAAAAAACACAATGTGAAGAGAGAGCAGCGGCAGCTAAAGCGTGCCAGCGTCCACTGTCTCTTCCGACAGCCATCTCGGACACAGACTAACAAAGTACCTTACACACAGAAAAATCATTGGGGAGGCACAAAAGTCCAGTCCCCAACCCCAGTTCTCCCAAAAGTCAGGCCTATTGAGGCCACCGCTGTTGCCTCAACGGAGGCCCGATGTTCCTGGCCGTTCTAGCCGGGTGGTGTTGCCCCGGCGTCGGGAGAGTCCACACAGCGGCTGGACCACCTGGAACGGCCGCTTCCTAGCAGGGGATTGTCTCTTCCGACAGCCATCGACAGCTCCCAGGCTCCCGATGTTAATGTCGGCGCCGCCCGCTCCGCTCCGCAGACCCGCAGCCCAGAGGTGTTGAACACGGCGGTCATGGCTCACCAGAGCTCCAGCGCGTCGATCCAGCGCGGCGACCGAGGCAAGGCATCGCCCGCTCCGCTCCACGATGGTGCTCCAGCGCTGTGCCGCCACCGAAGCTGAGGTGCTGGGCGGTCCCCGCCAGGAAACGGCGCTCCACGCCCGCTGGTAGGCCACGAGGACAGGTCGACGGGCAGCCCGGAGAAAAAGCTGCCTCACCGACCAGGTAGGGACCTAGAAGTATAATTACCTCCTTCCCCCTACAATAAGAAGTCCATTTCTCCGAAAAGACGACGAACAAAACTAACTAAAAACTGAAAAAAAAAAAGAATTAAACGGACGGCTGCTGGTTAGCTGCCGTTCCCCAAGATGGCTCCTCCTCCTGATGAATGAACAGACCCCTTTGCTCACAATGACTGTGCCCATCTTGATGCCAGTTCAAACTGATCTCCCCAGCTGGCATGTGATCCATATCCCTGTATTCCTTACTTATCCATGTTTTAGTTTTAATTTAGAGATACAGCGTGGAAACAGGCCCTTCTGCCCATTGGGTCCACGCCGTCCAGCGATCCCCGCATATTGACACTATTCTACACTCATTTTGTGTCTTGTCTTCTGTTTAAACCAACATCTGCAGTTCCTTCCTACAAGGCCAGCAGCATAATCCATGACCAGTTGCACCTTGACCTCTCCCTCTTCTCCCCTTTCACATCTGGCAAAGGTATAGAATATGCAGACACACACCTCCAGATTCAGGGACAGTTACTTCCCAGATGTTATCAGGCAACTGAATCATCCTACAGAAACTAGTGAGCAGCACTGAGCTACTATCTACCTCATTGATGAACCACAGACTATCCTTGATCGGACTGTACTGGCTTTAACTTACACTCCACGTTATTCCCTTATCATGTATGTAAACACAGAAAATGGCTCGATTGTAATCATGTATTTCCTTTCTGTTAACTGGATAGCACGCAAAATCTCTTCACTGCAGCTCGGGACAATAAACAAAACTGAACTGAACTACACCTTGTATCCCTCTCGTTATCACACCCTCCCCAGCCAACAATGGGCCATTATGGGCTCCACCCTTCCTGGGGTAATCTGGAGCTGGCCCTGATTTATTTTGGCCCCGTCTCACCTCCAGTTTATACCCCCCCCCCACCCCCCCAACCTCTGAAGAAGGGTTTCGACCTGAAACATCACCAATTCTATCTTGACCCAAAACGTCACCCATTCCTTCTCTCCTTCGCTGCCTGACCCGCTGAGTTACTCCAGTATTTTGCTACTTTCAGCCTGACTTTAGCTTACAACCATTTAGAGATCTCGTTTAGAGATGCCAAGGAGATTATTTTTGAACAATTTTCCCCATGGACCTCATCCATCATTTCAAATCAATGACCTTATTACTTCATAATAGTGCGACCTAACTAATCTTCCATTGGCCATTCTTAAAATTGAATATCTGGAACCAAATGTCAACACAAAACGCTGGAGTAACTCAGCGGGACAGGCAGCATCTCTGGAGAGAAGGAATGGGTGACGTTTGCGGGTCATAGAAACATAGAAAATAGGTGCAGGAGTAGGCCATTCGGCCCTTCGAGCCAGCACCGACATTCAATATGATCATGGCTGATCATCCAACTCAGTATCCTGTACCTGCCTTCTCTCCATACCCCCTGATCCCTTTAGCCACAAGGGCCGCATCTAACTTCCTCTTAAATATAGCTAATATACTGGCCTCAACTACCTTCTGTGGCAGAGAGTTCCACAGATTCACCACTCTGTGTGCGAAAAATGTTTTTCTCATCTCGGTCCTAAAAGATTTCCCCCTTATCCTTAAACTGTGACTCCTTGTTCTGGACTTCTCCAACATCGGGAACAATCTTCCTGCATCTAGCCTGTCCAACCCCTTAAGAATTTTGTATGTTTCTATAAGATCCCCCCTCATTCTTCTAAATTCTAGCGAGTACAAGCTGAGTTTCGAGGGTCGAGGTCCTTCCTCAGACTGTCTGGAACCAAAACATGACATTGTGCTTGAAGGAAATGTCTGCAGTGCCGGTGAGATGCTTGTGAGAGTCAGTCAATAAGGGGGCAGCACAGTCAATAAGGGGGCGCCTCCCAGCGCCAGGGACCCAGGTTCGATCCCGACCTCAGCTGCTGCCTGTGTGGAGTTTGCATGTTCTGGACTGCAAAAAGTGAACGTTGCCAATTCCACTGCGCGTTCTGACCTCCCCACCATCGAAGGGATCTACAGGAGGCACTGCCTCAAAAAGGCAGCCAGCATCATCAGAGACCCACACCTTTCTGGCTATGCTCTCATTTCACCCCTGCCACTGGGATGAAGGTATAGGAGCCTGAAAACTGTAACATCCAGGTTCAGGAGAAGCTTCTTCCCTACAGCCATTAGGCTATTAAACACTAGAATCTCAAATAAGCTCTGAACTAGAGTTGGAGCATTGGTTTTGTCTTTTTGCACTATTTGTCTGTGTGTGTGTGTATATATATATACCTTTTTTACACTGAACCTTTTATTTGTTTATTATATTGTTTACAGTGTACTATGGTTACATATTCTGTTGTGCTGCTGCAAGTAAGAATTTCTGTATTCTATCTCGGGCATACAATAAAACATTCTTGACAGATTTTGTCCGGGCGCACGTTTCCTCCCACATCCTAGACGTGCGTGTTCGTAGATAAATTGGCCTCTGTAAAATTGCCCCTAGCGCGTAGAAAATGGATTAACCAGAGAACTAGTGTGGGTGGGTGATCCAAAGGTGTTTCCAGGCAGTATCTTTCAAACAATCAATAATGTGTGTTGGAGTGCTTTATTTAACAATCAATACTTAGGAAAGCGACAGAGAGTGATGGGGTGATGAAGGAAATGAACACACAGCAGATCCTGGATCTTTGTACATTAAACCCTTGTTATAACGGACCATATGGGAGGGAGGAAAGGTGACCTTGTCACTTGCCGATTGTCCGCTATAACCAAGTATGGGATTTGTTCCAAACACCTAGCAGTCGCTCCATAAAACCGGTTGTTTCCAAATACAAAGTTCTTTTCAATGTATTTTGTAATGTAAAATGTATTTTTGTTACTCCAAGCTAAAAATACTAAAGGCCGCTTATTACATTGTTTAATGTAGTTGATCCAAGTAATTGCTTGTCAATTTCAATGCCTTGTCAATTTCAATGCCGTGTCAATTTCAATGCCGTGTCAATTTCAATGCCTTGTCAATTTCAATGCCGTGTCAATTTCAATTACTTATGGGCGGCACGGTGGCGCAGCGGTACAGTTGTTGCCTTACACCATGACCCAGGTTCGATCCTGACTACGGGTGCTGTCTGCACGTAGTTTGCACGTTCTCCCTGTGACCACGTGGGTTTGCCCCTGGTGCTCCAATTTCTTACCACACTGCAGACATACAGGTTTGTACGTCAATTGGCTTTGGTAAAAATTGTAAATTGTCCCAAGTGTGTAGGATAGTGTTAGTGTGCCGGTATCACTGGTCAGCGCGGACTCGGTGGGCCGAAGGGCTTGATTCCACGCTGTATCTCTGAAGCCTTGTCAATTTCAATTCCTTGTCAATTTCAATTGCTTGTCACTTTCAATTGCTTGTCAATGTCAATGCGTCACTTTCAATTGCTTGTCAATTCCAATTGCTTGTTACTTTCAATTGCTTGTCAATTGCAATGCCTTGTCACTTTCAATTGCTTGTCAATTTCAATTCCTTGTCAATGTCAATTGCTTGTCGATTTCAATTCCTTGACAATGTCAATTGCTTGTCCAATTTCAATTCCTTGTCACCTTCAATTGCTTGTCAATTTCAATTCCTTGTCAATTGCTTGTCAATTTCAATTTCTTGTCAATTTCAATTCCTTGTCAATTTCAATTCCTTGTCAATTTCAATTCCTTGTCAATTTCAATTTCTTTTCAATGCCAATTGCCTGTCAGTTTCAATATTCTCTGCTGTGTAACTAGCAACCTGTTCTCAAATAGACAGTCCACTATAACCCAAATCTGTTGTAAACAGGTCCGTAATAACGAGGGTTTACTGTACATATTACACCATTCCCGCAGCTGGCCGTATGTGCCTCTGCTTTAGAGCTTGAGAGTAACAATGCTTATTTGCAAGATGTTTTAGGCTGAGCTCAGGACCAGTTGGGGGCAGCATGGACAACTGGTGAAGGCGACTCAAAGACATCGTCCTCAATGCTCTCCTCTATGGGCCTCATTTTTCCGGTCTTAGCATATGGAGACCGCTCTGTGGTACACAAAAGAAACAAAAATGAAAACTAAAATCTCTGCAACCAAGCACTCTCATCTCAACTGACTCACAATAATACATGCGGGTTATTTGTTACAAACTTCATTCGTGTTCTT
Organism: Leucoraja erinaceus; assembly: GCF_028641065.1. Lineage (NCBI taxonomy): Eukaryota > Metazoa > Chordata > Chondrichthyes > Rajiformes > Rajidae > Leucoraja > Leucoraja erinaceus. The sequence continues at coordinate 4,657,691 of NC_073381.1, read as the reverse complement.
GGGGTCTTGGCCGACCGACATTCCACTCAAATCCACTGAATAGACAATAGGTGCAGGAGTAGGCCATTCGGCCCTTCGAACCAGCACCGTCATTCAAAATGATCATGGGTGATCATCCCCAAGCAGTACCCCGTTCCTGCCTTCTCCCCATATCCCCTGACTCTGCTATCTTTAAGAGCCCTATCCAGCTCTCTCTTGAAAGCTGCTGCAACTGACAAGATGTGAACCAAACTCAAAGCTCAGTCTGAGGAAGGGTCTTGACCCCACACGTCACCCATTCCTTCTCTCCACAGAGATGCTGCCTGTCCCGCTGAGTTGCTCCAGCAGTTTGCGTCTATCTTCGGTGTAAACCAGCATCTGCAGTTCCTTCCTACACATCACAGCTCAGCCTGTTTAGAGAACATCGAACAGTACAGCACGAGAACAAGAACAATATCAGTGCTGAACGTGTTGTCAGGACCAACTTTTATCTGCCTGCCCATGAACCATATCCATGTGCCTATCTAAACGTCTCTTGAACACCACTACCATATCTAACTCAACCTCCAAACCCTGGCAGCACGATTCAGGCACCCACCAACCTCGAAGCAAAAAACCTTAACATAGAAACATAGAAATTAGGTGCAGGAGTAGGCCATTCGGCCCTTCGAGCCTGCACCGCCATTCAATATGATCATGGCTGATCATCCAACTCAGTATCCCGTACCTGCCTTCTCTCCATACCCCCTGATCCCCTTAGCCACAAGGGCCACATCTAACTCCCTCTTAAATATAGCCAATGAACTGGCCTCGACTACCCTCTACTACCCTCTGTGGCAGAGAGTTCCAGAGATTCACCACTCTCTGTGTGAAAAAAGTTATTCTCATCTCGGTTTTAAAGGATTTCCCCCTTATCCTTAAGCTGTGACCCCTTGTCCTGGACTTCCCCAACATCGGGAACAATCTTCCTGCATCTAGCCTGTCCAACCCCTTAAGAATTTTGTAAGTTTCTATAAGATCCCCCCTCAATCTCCTAAATTCTAGAGAGTATAAACCAAGTCTATCCAGTCTTTCTTCATAAGACAGTCCTGACATCCCAGGAATCAGTCTGGTGAACCTTCTTTGCACTCCCTCCATGGCAATAATGTCCTTCCTCAGATTTGGAGACCAAAACTGTACGCAATACTCCAGGTGTGGTCTCACCAAGACCCTGTACAACTGCAGTAGAACCTCCCTGCTCCTATACTCAAATCCTTTTGCAATGAAAGCTAACATACCATTCGCTTTCTTTACTGCCTGCTGCACCTGCATGCCTACCTTCAATGACTGGTGTACCATGACACCCAGGTCTCGCTGCATCTCTCCCTTTCCTAATCGGCTACCATTTAGGTAATAGTCTGCTTTCCTGTTTTTGCCACTTAAGTCTATGCCCTCATCTTTGTTTTTACCATCCTGTGAATTCTCGCTGTTCATCCTATGTACGTCTATATAAGTTCATGCATTCTCTTAATGGTCATCCTACCACAACTAGAGAGCAGTGCTGAACTACCTCTCCCATGACCCTCGGACTATCCTTGATCTGACCTTGCGCTAAACATTATTCCCTTATCATGTGTCTATACACTATAAACGGGTCGACTGGAATCACGTATTGTCTTTCTGCTGGCTGGTTAGCGCGCAACAAAACCTGTTCACTGCTGCTTAGTACTCGTGACAATAAACTAAACTGAAACAAAATGTCTCTCAATGCACTTCTAGCCTTTAATAGAAATCATTCAATGCCTCGCTCTAATGGCTGATCTGAAACCTTGATGTCTTTTGTCGGAGCAGATAGCCTTCATCAGCAACCACTAGTTATATAAATGGTGCTGGACATATCTGACAATATAATGCCCTACGTTGCACAAGCAACCTGGGAATTATGGTCACTGAAGCCTCCTGCAGTCAACCCCAATCAAAGTATAAGTTCATAAGTTATAGAAGCAGAATTAGGCCATTCGGCCCATCGTCTACTCAGCCGTTCAAGCATGGCCATTCTATCCCTCCCTCTTAACCCCATTCTCCTGCCTTCTCCCCCAAACCCCTGACACCCGTACAAATCAAGAAAATCAAATCCAAGGTAGATACAAGATGCTGGAGTGACTCAGCAGGTTAGGCAGCATCTCTGGAGAGAAGGAATGGGTGACGTTTTAGGTCAAGACCCTTCTTCAGACCATCTATCTCTAATTTCTTCACATTCATCTTTGGCAATGAATTCCACAGATTCACCGCCCGTCTGGCTAAAGAAATTCCTCCTCCTTTCTAACGGAACGTCCTTTTTAATTGTGAGGCTGTGACCTCTGGTCCTAGACTCTGCCACTAGTGGAAACATCCTCTTCCACGTCCAATCGATCCAGGCGTTTCACCATTCGGTAAGTTTCAATGAGGTGGCCCCCTCATCCTGCTAAACTGCAGCGAGTACAGGCCCAGTGCTGTCAAACGCTCATCATAAGTTAACCAAATCATTCTCGTAAACCGACTCTGGGCCCTCTCCAGGACCAGCATATCTTTCCATCATCTTGCACAAGCAGAGGTCAGTCCTGAACTATAATCTACCTCATTGGTGACCCTCGGACTATCCTTGATCGGACTTTACCTTGCACTAAATGTTATTCCCTTATTATGTATCAATACACTGTAAATGGATCGATTGTAATCGTGTATTGTCTTTCCGCTGACTGGTTCGCACGCAACAAAAGCTTTTCACTGTACCTCGGTACTCGTGACAGTAAACTGAAGGCAAAAAAAGTTCAGCATGATACATTGAACTGTGTATGCGAGTGTGCGTGTGTGTCTGTGTGTGTATTTGTGAGCATGCGTGTGCGTGTGTCTGTGTGCGAGCATGCGTGTGCGTCTGTGTGTATTTGTGAGCACGCGTGTGCGTGTGTGTGTATTTGTGAGCATGTGTGTGCGTGTCTGTGTGTGTATTTGTGAGCATGCGTGTGCGTGTGTCTGTGTGTGTATTTGTGAGCACGCGTGTGCGTGTGTGTCTGTGTGTGTATTTGTGAGCATGCGTGTGCGTGTGTGTCTGTGTGTGTATTTGTGAGCATGCGTGTGCGCGTGTATTTGTGAGCATGCGTGTGCGTGTGTGTATTTGTGAGCATGCGTGTGCGTGTGTGCATGTCCTGAACTTTCTTTTCCTTTTCATATATTGTCCACAGTGTACTATGTTTACATATTCTGTTGTGCTGCAGCAAGCAAGAATTTCATTGTTCTATCTGGGACAAATGACAATAAAACACTCTTGGTATAGGGCCCAAAATGAGTGGGCACCCCATTCACTTCATGCAGTTAAAGGAATACACTCCAAATGCAGGTGCATGCGCCGGTCATGCGATGGACTAATTTTCCCTTTGAAAATAATCAGAACTGAATATATAATTTTGGGAAGGAAGTTGACATTTTTAAATCATTCGTCATAGAGTGATACAGAGTGGAAAGAGGCCCTTTGGCCCAACTTGCCCATACCGGCCAACATGTTCCATCTACACTAGTCCCACCTGCCAGCATTTGGTCTATATCCCTCCAATCCTGTCCTATCCATGTATCTGTCTAACTGCTTCGTAAATGTTGGGATAGTCCCTGCCTCAGCTACCTCCTCTGGCAGCTCGTTCCATACACCCACCCACCACCCTTTGTGTGAACGTCAGCAATTAGCAATTGACTTGACTAAACTGAACAGAATTCATCACCATTTCAGGAAACAACTCTATGGATCATGACACCAAACCTGTAAAAGCAACCCGCATTAGTCCAGCTCTGAACAGACAATACACAATAGGTGCAGGAGTAGGCCATTCGGCCCTTCGAGCCAGCACTGCCATTCAATGTAATCATGGCTGATTATCCACAATCAATACCCCGTTCCTGCATTCTCACCATATCCCCTGACTCCGCTATCTTTAAGAGCTCTATCTAACTCTCTCTTGAAAGCATCCAGAGAACCTGCCTCCACCGCCCTCTGGGGCAGAGAATTCCACAGACTCGCAACTCTCTGTATGAAAAAGTGTTTCCTCATCTCTGTTCTAAATGGCTTACCCCTTATTCTTAAACTGTGGCCCCTGGTTCCGGACTCCCCCAACATCGGGACCATGTTTCCTGCCACTAGCGTGTGTCCAAACCCTTAATAATGTTTCAATAAGATCCCCTCTCATCCTTCTAAACTCCACAGTGTACAAGCACAGCTGCTCCATTCTCTCAGCATATGACAGCGCCGCCATCCCAGGAATTAACCAGGTGAACCTGCGCTGCTCTCCCTCAATAGCAAGAATGAATGGCTGATCTATCATTCCCTCCACCACTGGACTCCGTGCGGTTTCAGCACATTCTATACTTGACCGGGAATTGTTCTTGTACATGGCAATAATCTTACTGGTCTGTATGCAAGAACAAATATCTCACTGCACCTTTGGTGCACGATAACAATAGGACCATTGACCAGTGCACCATCCTAAGGTCTAAGTACAGGTATAGGAGCAGGGAGGTTCTACTGCAGTTGTACAGGGTCTTGGTGAGACCACACCTGGAGTATTGCGTACAGTTTTGGTCTCCTAATCTGAGGAAGGGCATTATTGCCATAGAGGGAGTACAGAGAAGGTTCACCAGACTGATCCCTGGGATGTCAGGGACTTTCATATGAAGAAAGACTGGATAGACTCAGCTTGTACTCGCTAGAATTTAAAAGATTGAGGGGGGATCTTATAAAAACTTACAAAATTCTTAAGGGGTTGGACAGGCTAGATGCCGGAAGATTGTTCCCGATGTTGGGGAAGTCCAGAACAAGGGGTCACAGTTTAAGGATAAAGGGGAAATATTTTAGGACCGAGATGAGAAAAACATTTTTCACACAGAGAGTGGTGAACCTGTGGAATTCTCTGCCACAGAAGGTAGTTGAGGCCAGTTCATTGGCTATATTTAAGAGGGAGTTAGATGTGGCCCTTGTGGCTAAAGGGATCAGGGGGTATGGAGAGAAGGCAGGTACAGGATACTGAGTTGGATGATCAGCCATGATCATATTGAATGGCGGTGCTGGCTCGAAGGGCCGAATGGCCTACTCCTGCACCTATTTTCTAATGTAACCATCGAACCAGCCTTAAGGTCTAAGGATAGAAGCAATGCGTTCCTATAACTAGAGTAACATAATTTGAGGGCTTTATACCAACACAGAGACCTTTTGCCTTCAGGAATCGGGACCATGTAGTTAGCAGCAATTAGGCCAAGGATGAACAAGGTGCAGTAGCCGTCTCCGCTCAGGAAAATAAGAGCAGTCTCGCAAGTTAATTCCTTTTTAGAAAACGGGAACAGTGTAAAGTGTTAAAGTCAGGCGCATTAAAAAATCTGCAGGCGCACACACACACACACACACACAAGGGAGCACGCAGGTAGCATCACGACCTTGAACAGTGTACAGGCAGGCACGGATTTAGGTCGGAAGGCAGAGGCAGCCTAGTATTATTCCGTTGGGACGACATGAAAAAAGGATGAATCTGCTTTGGAAAGTTGCAACCAGAATTTCAATAAGGACCACAGAGTGCTGGAGTAACTCAGCGGGTCAGGCAGCATCTGTGGAGAACATGGAGAGGTGACGTTTCACAGAGTGCTGGAGTAACTCAGCGGGTCAGGCAGCATCTCTGGAGAACAGGGAGGGAGGGATAGGTGATGTTTCAGGTCAAGATGCTTCTTCAGACTGACCCCAATAGTCACCTTTCCATTCACCTTCTCCAGACTCACCCGCAGTCTGACCCGCTGAGTTACTCCGGCACTTTGCGTCTTTTTTGAGACGAACCAGCATCTGCGGTTCCTTGTTTTTTTCACCCCCCCCCCAAGTTGTATCAGTTTTGTTACCGCTTTGAGCCGATTCATGCTTTGATCACCAGTTAGGTGTGACTGTTTGTGAGTTCAGTGCCGGAGGAGTCACGGCTATGTCTGGTGACGTGCAGGGGGGCGGGGTGGTGTGGGGGGGATGAGGGGGGGAGTGGCGATTCGCGGAGTCTCACGGATTGACGAGGCAGTGGAACCTCCGTGTAGGAAGTAGGAGAGACCCTCGTCAGTATCACTGGCACTGCCCATACTGTTTCTCACTCTCATCATGGAGAGCTGCGAACACAGGCTCGGCTGCCTGGCTAAGTTCCTGGCCGCCTGCAATGCAAAAGAGAGACTTGAATCTTTAGATGCAAGGTGATCGGAACCAACACTGCTTCTGCAACTTAGTCAAAAAAAACTCAGCGGGACGGGCAGCATCTCTGGAGAGAAGGAACGGGTGACATCTCGGGTCGAGACCCATCTTCAGACTCTAGTTCAGTTTAGAGATACGGCGCTCTGTCCTACAGCGCCAGGGATCCCGGTTCAATCCTGTCCACCGGTGCTGTCTGTACGGAGTTTGCACGTTCTCCCCGTGACCTGCGTGGGTTTTCTCCGGGTGCTCCGGTTTCCTCCCACAACTCCAAAGACGTGCAGGTTTGAAGGTTAATTGGATCGGTATAAATGTAAATAGTCCCCAGCGTGTGTAGGACAGTGTGTGCGTGCGGGGATCGCTGGTCGGCGCGGACCCGCTGGGCCGAAGGGCCTGTTTCCGCGCTGTATCTCTACACTAAACAAAACTAAACATACAGCGTGGAAACAAGCTCTTCGGCCCACCGAGTCTGTGCCGACCAATGATCCCCATACACTAGCACCCCATCCTTCTTCTCCATAGATGCTGCCTGACCCGCTGAGTTACTCCAGCACCTTGTGTAAATGAGACACATGGTTTGTGGTGCCACAGACTGTGCGGTGGGGTGGGGAAGGCTTGTTGTAGATCTGTCCACGGGGGAGACCTAAATACAAGCAGAGGTGTATGGGGAGAGAGGAAAGAGAGAGGAAAGAGAGGAGAGAGAGGAGAGAGAGGAGAGAGGAGAGAGAGAGAGAGAGAGAGAGGAGAGAGAGAGAGAGAGGAGAGAGAGGAGAGAGAGGAGAGAGGAGAGAGAGAGGAGGAGAGAGAGAGAGAGGAGAGAGAGATAGAGAGAGAGAGGGGGTTTATCCATGCACTGCACTGTATACTTATATTTATGCATTTTAAATATGTATGTCATGTTTTATACTTTGGCAATATAACAATGTTTTTTTTATCATGCCAATAAAGTTTTTGAATTTAAAAATTGAAATAGAGAGAGAGAGGGAGAGAGAGAGAGAGAGAGAGAGAGAGAGAGAGAGAGGGGGCAGAGAGAGAGAGAGAGGAGAGAGAGAGAGGAGAGAGAGAGAGAGAGGGAGAGAGAGAGAGGGAGGGAGGGGGAGGGAGAGGGGGAGGGAGGGAGGGGGCGAGAGGGGAGAGAGGGGAGGGGGGGGGGAGGGGGGAGGGGGGAGAGGGGGGGAGGGGAGAGGGAGAGGGAGAGGGAGAGGGAGAGGGAGAGGGAGAGGGAGAGGAGAGGGGAGGAAGAGGGAGAGGGAGAGAGGGAGAGAGAGGCGAGAGAGAGAGAGAGGGGAGAGGAGGGGAGAGAGGGGAGAGAGGGGAGAGATAGAGATAGGGAGAGAGAGGGGAGGGGAGAGATGGAGAGAGAGGGAGAGAGAGAGGGAGAGGGGGAGAGAGGGAGAGAGAGAGAGAGAGGGAGAGAGAGAGAGAGAGAGAGAGAGAGAGAGAGAGAGAGAGAGAGAGAGAGAGAGAGAGAGGGGGAAAAAAAAAATGTTGGGAAACATGAGATATGAAACGCCACAGGCACTGTAGATCCTAGATAGAACAATCCTGGAAATCCTCTGCACTCGTATCAGCTGTGGAGGGAATAAAAGAAAGTTGTATTACAATTTAGTCATCAATTTTTCATCAATGCTGGCCGTTCTGTAGCAAGCTGGGAAGCCTGAGACGAGAGGGGAAAGATTAAATAGAAATCTGGGGGAGACCTTTGGGGTAGAGAGGGAAAAGTAGATCAGCCTCGATTGAACGGCAGCATAGAATGGATGGGCCGAATGGCCTAAACTTGCTCCTCTGTCTTATAGTCTCTTCCCACTTGTAACTGCAATATATATTATATTAAAAAACAACATTAAACAAACATTGTGGCGTACATGGATACGACAGGTAGATGGATAGAGATTGTGGAATTCAGTGCCACAGACCGATGTGGAGGCCAAGTCAGTGGATATTCCCAAGGTAGAGATTGAATAGGTCCTTGATTAGTACGGGTGTCAGGGGCTTTGGGGAGAAGGCAGGAGAATGGGGTTGAGAGGAGCTAATAGATCAGCCATGATTGAATGGCGGAGTAGACTTGATGGGCCGAATGGCCTAATTCTACTCCAACAACATATGAACCTTAAGAGGGGTGACTAATGGAAATTGGACAAACAGCACCTCATATTTTAATTGGGCAGCTTTCAATGCAGTGGCATGAATATCGATTTCCATAACTTCAAGTTTTGTTTAAGAAGGAACTGCAGATGCTGAAAAAAATCAAAGGTAGACAAAAATGCTGGAGGAACTCAGCGGGTGAGGCATCATCTATGGAGCGAAGGAATAGGTGACGTTTTCGGGTCGAGACTCTTCTTCAGACTGATCTGGGGGGGGGGGGTCGGGAAGAAGAAAGGAAGAGGCGGAGACAGTGGGCTGTGGGAGAGCTGGGAAGGGGAGGGGAAGGAGGGAGAAAGCAGGGACTACCTGAAATTGGAGAGGTCAATGTTCATACCGCTGGGGTTGTAAACTGCCCAAGCAAAATATGAGGTGCTGCTCCTCCAATTTGCGGTGGGACTCACTCTGGCCATGGAGGAGGCCCAGGACAGAAAGGTCAGATACGGAAAGGGAGGGGGAGTTGAAGTGCTGAGCCACCGGGTGATCAGGTGGGGGCAGCATCTATGGAGCGAAGGAATAGGTGACGGTAGCACTTCAAGTAACCCCTGGTTTCTCTCCCTCTCCATCTCTCCCCCATCCTAGTTCTCCGACTGGCTCCACTGTCCTCCTGACTAAATGTTACTAATTATGTGCCTCGTTGTCACCTTCCCCTCAGCTAACAATGAACCTTTCTACATTTTCCTTCAACTTTGTCCTGTTTGATCTCTTGTTTTCACAACATACCCTTCCCATATCTCTGTCTCCCTGTCTGCTGACTCGGTCTGAAGAAGGGTCTCGACCCGAAACGTCACCCATTGCTTCTCTCCAGAGATGCTGCCCGTCCCGGTGAGTTACTCCAGCATTTAGTTTCTATCTTCGGTGCAAACCAGCATCTGCAGTTCCTTCCTCCACATTTCACATCTACTTTTATGACCAGCCATATCAAAACCGAACTGCAATGCCGCTACTGAATCCAGCGATTTGTGAAGTTTAGTCTTAGAGATGCAGCACGGAAACAGGCCCTTCAGCCCACCGAATCCGCACTGACCAGTGATCCCCGCTCACTAACACTATCCCACACACACACATGAAGTTCGAGCGAAGTCCGCGGGAAGTTCGCACGTAACGCACGGCGTCGAGGCGGCTGCGGGCCGGCAGGCCGTTGCCGCGCGGAATTTTTTAACACAGTCAGTTTTTCAGAGCTCCGCGCGATGTCGGGACCAGCTCCGCACAACTCCATACGGCTCCGCCGATCAAAGTGGGACCAGCCCCGCGAGGCCGTACGGCTCAAGCGACCACGTTAGGTTGCGCTTGCCGCACGGAGTCGCATGCTCGTGGGACAATCGGCACTTGCCAAGTCAAGTCAAGTTTATTTGTCACGTACACATACGAGATGTGCAGTGAAATGAAAAGTGGCAATGCTCGCGGACTTTGTGCATGGAGTCGCATGGAGCATGGTGTCGCATGGAGTCGCATGCTCGTGGGACAGGCCCTTAAGGCAGCAACTCTACCGCTGCGCCACCGTGCTGCTCTAACTGGCAATCTACTGGTATTTAATACGGCTGCTCTGGAAAACATCCAATATGTAAGTAAATCTTATCATGCATTTCGACACCAAGGACATTCACTGACAACAATATGTGCGCCAGTCTTCAGTAGTCAAGGTGGATACTTCACATTGTGTTAAGTTCACAGTGAGTTCAGAGTCACCCCCCTGCGGCAGTGAACATTGACATTGCAGATAGGCACAAGAAACTGGTGTAACTCAGTGGGCCAGGCAGCATCTCTGGAAAGACGGAATGGGTCGAGACCCTTCTTCAGACTGATGTCAGGGGAGTGGGGGAGGAACATAGATAGGGATGGGCAAGGTGTGAAAATAGGACAAAGGGAATAGAGATCAATGAAAATGTAGAATAGATCATTGTTAGCTGGGAGAAGTTAACAACAAAGCAAACTGAGATAAAATGTAGTCGGAGATAGTAGGACCGGTGGGAGAACTGGGATGGAGAAAGAGGGAAAGCAAGGGCTATTTGAAGTTAGAGAAGTCAATGTTCATAGCGCTGGGGTGTAAGCTGCCCAAGCGAAATATGAGGTGCTGTTATAACCATATAACACCACGGACACAGGCCCTTCGGCCCACAATGCCCATTCCAAACATGGTGCCACGACAAACTAATCTCATCTGCCCGCACTTGATCCAGATCCCTCCATTCCCTGCATATCCATGTGCCTAATACAAATCTCTTAAACACCACTATCTGCCTCCCACCACCATCAAAGGCAATGTGTTACAGGCACCCACCACCCTCTGTGTAAACACATGCCTTACACATCTCCTTGAAACTTTGTCCCTCTCACCCTAAAGCTGTGCCCTCTAGTCTTTGGCATTCCCACCCTGGGAAAAAGGTTCTGACTGTCTACCCTATCTATGCTTCTCATCATTTTATAAACTTCCATCAGAATTATAACCCAAGTGAGCAGCACACGGAACTACTTCTGACCTCATTGGTGACCCTCGGACTATCCTTGATCGGACTTTGCTGGCTTTACCTTGACCTAAAGGTTATAAGTGATAGAAGCAGAATTAGGCCATTCGGCCCATCAAGTCTACTCCGCCATTCAATCATGGCTGGTCTATCTCTCCCTCCTAACCCCATTCTCCTGCCCTCTCCCCAAAACCCAAGACACCCACACTAATCAAATCATGTATCTATACACTGTAAATGGCTCTATTCTAGTTATAGACAATAGACAATAGGTGCAGGGGTAGGCCATTTGGCCCTTCGATGTGATCATGGCTGATCGCTAGAATTTAGGAGATTGAGAGGGGATCTTATAGAAACTTACAAAATTCTTACGGGTTGGACAGGCTAGATGCAGGAAGATTGTTCCCGATGTTGGGGAAGTCCAGGACAAGGGGTCACAGCTTAAAGATAAGGGGGAAACCCTTTAAGACCGAGATGAGAAAAACATTTTTCACAGAGAGAGTGGTGAATCTCAGGAACTCTCTGCCACAGAATGTAGTTGAGGCCAGTTCATTGGCTATATTTAAGAAGGAGTTAGATGTGGCCCTTGTGGCTAAAAGGATCAGGGGGTATGGAGAGAAGGCAGGTACGGGATACTGAGTTGGATGATCAGCCAGGATCATATTGAATGGCGGTGCAGGCTCGAAAGGTCGAATGGCCTACTCCTGCACCTATTGTCTATGTTTCTATCATCCCCAATGTGATCATGGCTGATCATCCCCAATCAGTACCCCATTCCGGCCTCCCATGTATCGTCTACCTGCTGACTTGCACAGAACGCAACAAAAGCTTTTCACCGTAATTTGGAACACCATATAACAATTACAGCACGGAAACAGGCCATCTCGACCCTTCTAGTCCGTGCCGAACACATATTCTCCCCTAGTCCCATATACCTGCGGTGACAATAAACAAAACTAAACAGTTATTATGTATCTGTACTCTGTGAATGGCCCGATTGTAATCATGTATTGTTTCTCTGCCGACTGGACAGCGCGCAACAAAAGCTTTTCACTAAAAGCTTATCACACGTGGCATTAAACTAAACTAGGCTCAAGGTTCAAGGTCAGTTTATTGTCACATGTACCAACTAAGGCGCCATGATATTTGAGTGACCATACAGACATACTAAGTGAAAAGCTACAAGACACACACCCACATAAACATCCACCACAGTGGATTCCACATTAACTGAACCCCGTTATTATAAGAAAAAAGGACACAAAGGTCATTACCCACTGCCGTCTGCACTCAATGTTGAACACTTGGTGAGATTTGCAACTTGCCTTCACAACCCTTACCACTTCATATTGAAGCTTACACATGAAAACCAGACAAGGTCTACCAAAGGACATGAGACCCAGTGAAAACTCATTGCTTCGAGGATGGTAAATAGAACAGAAACAACACTGATACCTGGATTAATGACAATCTTAAAAACTAATACAGTAAAGCCACATTTTATGAATTTCATTATTATACATAATGTCTAGTATAGTTGTATATCACATGGGTTTGTACATACTATGTATAGTTTATTATAACATGGGTGTACATACGAAGCCACATTTTAAATATTTCACCAGCTTACTATACACAGAAACAAACATATATATATAGTGGGACGTGTTACACAAAAAAGCTGGAGAAACTCAGCGGGGTGCAAGCCGCAGCAGCATCTATGGAGCGGGGGAAGGAAATAGGCCACGTTTTCGGGCCGAAACCCTTCTTCAGACTGATAGGGGGCGGGGGGTGGGTTGGGGACAAGGAAAGGGAAAAAGGAGGGAGTAGCCCAGAAGGCTGTTGGGGATGGGAGGAGACAGCAAAAAAGGGGGCTGAGGAAGGGGAGGAGACAGCAAGGGACTAACAAAATCCCTCTTGGGAGAATTCGAATGTTTCATGCTCCCGGGGTGCAGGACCTCCCCCAAAACGGACATATGATGTGCGTTGTTCCTCCAATTTTTCGGTGGCCCTGCTTCCGCCCCCTGTGGGCCATGGAGGAGACCCCAAGGGAACAGAGAGGTCCGGAGGCGGGGAGTGGGGAGGGGGAAGTTGAAGTGCTTGAGCCACAGGGAGGTCAGCTTGGGTTATTGCGGACCGAGCGGTGAGGTTTGTTTTTTTTTCGGCGAAACGACTTCGCCCCAACCCTCCGCTTGGTCTCACCAATATAGATCTGCTGACATCTAGAGCAGCGGACACGCAATAGATGAGGTTGGTCACGAAGACAATGCAGGTAAAACCTTCCTGTCGCACCTGAAAACGATTTTGGGCTTGGGTTCCTCTGAACGGGTGTTGAACGGAGCGCGGGGGGGACCGCACGGTGCACACGTGTTGCAATGTCGACAGGCCTGGTGTTGCACAAGGACAAGGCCCAGGGAGGGGTGGGGACCAAGAGGGAAGGGAAGAATTGACAAGGGAAGTATGGAGGGTGCGGTCTTGCGGAACGGCAGATTATGGGGGGGAGGAGTGGGAAGTTGTTGGGAGTAGTGGGGTCACGTTGGAGGTTTGGCGAAACGACGGGCGGATTACTTTTGCTATGTGCGGATGGTGGGGTGAAGAAAGGTGAGGACTAGGGGGACTCGGCCCTTGTTGCGAGTGAGGGGATGGGGAGAGGAGAGCAGTGTTGCGGGGTTGGAGGAGACCATGGTGCGAGCCTCAGTATGGTGGAGGAGGGGTAACCCCTGTTCCCTGGAATAGGGAGGACATTCAGATGTCCTGGGGTGGAACGCATCATTCCGGGAGCAGAAGATGCGGCGTAGACGGAGGACGGAATGGGAGTAGGGGATGGAAGTCCTTAAGGAAGCAGGGTGGGAAAGAAAAGAAGGTAGTCCAGATAGCCATGGGATGTCAGTGGGTGATAGTTTTGTCGTTAGATAGTCTACACCTGACAAGGAGATAGTGAGGCAAGGAATGGTTAGGGAAGTGTCGGAAATGGTCCCAGGTGT
>NC_073381.1:4635572-4643810 GCF_028641065.1 Leucoraja erinaceus | reverse complement strand
AGACGAGAGAGATGAGGGGTATCAGCTGTGGAGGGAATAAAAGAAAGTTGCATTACAATGTAGTCATCAATTTTTCATCAATGCTGGCCGTTGTGTAGCAAGCTGGGAAGCCTGAGACGAGAGGGGAAAGATTAAATAGAAATCTGGGGGAGACCTTTGCGGCAGAGAGGGAAAAGTAGATCAGCCTCGATTGAATGGCAGCATAGAATGGATGGGCCGAATGGCCTAAACTTGCTCCTCTGTCTTGTAGTCTCTTCCCACTTCTAACTGCAATATATATTATATTAAAAAACAACGTTAAACAAACATTGTGACGTACATGGATACGACAGGTAGATGGATAGATAGATTGTGGAATTCAGTGCCACATACCGATGTGGAGGCCATGTCAGTGGATATTCCCAAGGTAGAGATTGAATAGGTCCTTGATTAGTACGGGTGTCAGGGGCTATGGGGAGAAGGCAGGAGAATGGGGTTGAGAGGAGCTAATAGATCAGTCATGATTGAATGGAGGAGTAGACTTGATGGGCCGAATGGCCTAATTCTACTCCAACAACATATGAACCTTAAGAGGGGTGACTATAACACATGAGGCCTAATGGAAATTGGATAAACAGCACCTCATATTTCAATTGGGCAGCTCAATGCAGTGGCATGAATATTGATTTCTATAACTTCAAGTTTTGTTTAAAAAGGAACTGCAGATGCTGAAAACAAAATCAAAGGTAGACAAAAATGCTGGGGAAACTCAGCGGGTGAGGCATCATCCATGGAGCAAAGGAATAGGTGACGTTTCGGGTCCAATTTGCTGTGGGACATGGAGGAGGCCCAGGACAGAAAGGTCAGATACGGAAAGGGAGGGGGAGTTGAACTGCTGAGCCACCGGGAGATCAGGTTGGGGCAGCATCTATGGAGCGAAGGAATAGATGATGGTAACACTTCAAGTAACCCCTGCTTTCTCTCCCACTCCGTCTCTCCCCCATCCTAGTTCTCCGACTGGCTCCACTGTCCTCCTGACTAAATGTTACTAATTGTGTGCCTCGTTGTCACCTTCCCCTCAGCTAACAATGAACCTTTCTACATTTTCCTTCCACTTTGTCCTGTTTGATCTCTTGTTTTCACAACATACCCTTCCCATATCTCTGTCTCCCTGTCTGCTGACTCGGTCTGAAGAAGGGTCTCGACCCGAAACGTCACCCATTCCTTCTCTCCAGAGATGCTGCCCGTCCCGGTGAGTTACTCCAGCATTTAGTTTCTATCTTCGGTGCAAACCAGCATCTGCGGTTCCTCCTTTCACATTTCACGTCTACTTTTATGACCAGCCATATCAAAACCGAGCTGCAATGCCGCTACTCAATCCAGCGATTTGTGAAGTTTAGTCTTAGAGATGCAGCGCGGAAACAGGCCCTTCAGCCCACCGAATCCACACTGACCGGTGATCCCTGCTCACTAACACTATCCCACACACACACATGAAGTTCGAGCGAAGTCCGCAGGAAGTTCGCGCGTAACGTACAACGTCGAGGCGGCTGCAGGCCGGCAGGCCGTTGCCACGCAGAATTTTTTAACACAGTCAGTTTTTCGGAGCCCCGCGTGATGTCGGGACTAGCTCCGCACAACTCCATACGGCTCCGGCGATCGAAGTGGGACCGACCGGCCCCGCGGGGCCGTACGGCTCAAGCGACCACGTTAAGTTGCGCTTGCCGCATGGAGTCGCATGCTCGTGGACACCAAGGACATTCACTGACAACAATATGTGCGCCAGTCTTCAGTAGTCAAGGTGGATACTTCACATTGTGTTAAGTTCACAGTGAGTTCAGAGTGAACATTGACATTGCGGATAGGCACAAGAAACTGGAGTAGCTTAGCGGGCCAGGCAGCATCTCTGGAAAGACGGAATGGGTCGAGACCCTTCTTCAGACTGATGTCAGGAGAGTGGGGGAGGAACATAGATAAGGATAGGCAAGGTGTGAAAATAGGACAAAGGGAATGGAGATCAATGAAAATGTAGAATAGATCATTGTTAGCTGGGAGAAGTTAACAACAAAGCAAACAGAGATAAAATGTAGTTGGAGACAGTAAGACTGGCGGGAGAACTGGGATGGAGAAAGAGGGAAAGCAAGGGCTATTTGAAGTTAGAGAAGTCAATGTTCATACCGCTGGTGTGTAAGCTGCCCAAGCGAAATATGAGGTGCTGTTATAACCATATAAACCATATAACAATTACAGCATGGAAACAGGCCATCTCGACCCTTCTAGTCCGTGCCGAACACGTATTTTCCCCTAGTCCCATATACCTGCGCTCAGACCATAACCCTCCATTCCTTTCTCGTCCATAAAACTATCCAATTTATTTTAAAATGATAAAAACGAACCTGCCTCCACCACCTCCACTGGAAGCTCATTCCACACAGCCACCACTCTCTGAGTAAAGAAGTTCCCCCTCATGTTACCCCTAAACTTCTGTCCCTTAATTCTCAAGTCATGTCCTCTTGTTTGAATCTTCCCTATTCTCAGTGGGAAAAGCTTATCCACGTCAACTCTGTCTATCCCTCTCATCATTTTAAAGACTGTTCTTCCAATTTGCGCTAGGCCTCACTCTGACAGTGGAGGAGGCCCAGGCCAGAATGGTCAGTGTGGAAATGGCAGGGAGAGTTGAAGTGCTGAGCCACCGGATAGACATTGTAGGATGTTTGCCGTTTTTAGACGGAGAAGCATTTGGAATGTTATAACCTTTGCTGTACAGGTCCATTGCTGATTGTCAGTGCAGTCTAGAACTACTATCTACCTCATCGGGGACCCTTGGACTATCTTTGAGCGGACTGTACTGGCTTTACCTTGCACTAAACGTTATTCCCTTATCCTATGTCCGTACACAGCGGACGGCTCGATTGTAATCGTGCGTTGTCTTTCCGCTGACTGGTTAGCACGCAACACAGAAGCTCTTCACTGTACCTCGGCACACGTGACAATAAACTAAACGGAACTAACGCGAGGTTAAGATAGCTTTCCTTCATAGTCATTTCAGTACATTTGACAAGAAAACACTTTTGTCTCTTCAAGTCTCGTCTGTGACTAAGAAAACCTCACTCTCCAATCTTTGAAAGGGTAAATTGGTCCAGCACGGAAGCTTGACTGAAACTTGAATCCAGGATTGGATGAATAATTGCATTTTATAATCTAAGGACCTATATCCAAAATTGTGTTATTGGTAAGTTCTTTCATTTTTTTTTTCTCCCTCCCTTCTTTCTATAGCTCTATCTTTCAAAAAATCATTAAAAAAAATAAAAATAAATAGAAGCTGCGTTAATATGCAATTGATAAGCAAATTGTGTTTTGGTTATGATATGTATATGCTTCTAATAAAAATATTAAAAATTTAAAAAAAGAAAGCCTCACTCTCCAATGCCGCTGCCGATCAGAGCGCCTGAGACACCCCCATCCACATTAACGGGACGGAGGTGGAACGTGTTTCCAGCTTCAGGTTCCTGGGAGTCAACATCTCCGATGACCTCTCTTGGACCCACAATACCTCTACTCTGATCAAGAAGGCTCATCAGCGTCTCTTCTTCCTGAGGAGACTGAAGAAGGTCCATCTGTCTCCTCAGATCCTGGTGAACTTCTACCGCTGCACCATCGAGAGCATCCTTACCAACTGCATCACAGTATGGTATGGCAACTGCTCTGTCTCCGACCGGAAGGCATTGCAGAGGGTGGTGAAAATTGCCCAACGCATCACCGGTTCCTCGCTCCCCTCCATTGAGTCTGTCCAAAGCAAGCGCTGTCTGCGGAGGGCACTCAACATCGCCAAGGACTGCTCTCACCCCAACCATGGACTGTTTACCCTCCTACCATCCGGGAGGCGCTACAGGTCTCTCCGTTGCCGGACCAGCAGGTCGAGGAACAGCTTCTTCCCGGCGGCTGTCACTCTACTCAACAACGTACCTCGGTGACTGCCAGTCACCCCCCCCCGGACACTTATTATTATTTATTCAAATCATTTGCTATGTCGCTCTTCCAGGGAGATGCTAAATGCATTTCGTTGTCTCTGTACTGTACACTGACAATGACAATTAAAATTGAATCTGAATCTGAATCTGATGTTTAGTAGAGAGTAGAGTGTTTCATTTGTTCATGATATATGTATTTTTATTTCTATTTATTTTTTACTGCACACTGAATGGACACTGGTTGAACAAAGTTTTTTTGATTCCTCTGGGTATGTGAGTACTCAGGAAAATGACAATAAGGATATACTGTACTATATACTATATACTATACTATCGTACCAGGGGAGTGGGAGGGGAGTGAGAATTAATGTGCTTGTAATCGGTTTTAATTTACTTGCCGTATTGTCCGTTTTTGCCAGAGGAACAGAGGTCGTGGCAACAAGGGGGCCGATATACCGGCCCGCTAAGTCGGCCTCGGATGTCGGCTTTGGGAACGGATCTGCCGAGCCGGAGTTCCAGAGCCCCGGTCCCAGGAGGCGGATCAGCTGCGGAAGTCTCGAGGAGGTCTCATCGGGCCCCATCAGGGGGGGGATATCAAGTGCGCCCTCGTGAAAATGTCCAGATTAAAGGAGATGCCGGACCACCAGTTGCCGGACGATCGGTGGTGAACTTGGCTCCGTCCTCTCTGAGGCAGTGCAGCGTAGGTTCACGAGATTGATCCCCGGGATGGCGGGACTGTCATATGAGGAAAGGTTGAAAAGACTAGGCTTGTATTCACTGGAGTTTAGAAGGATGAGGGGGATATCTTATAGAAACATATAAAATTGTAAAAGGACTGGACAAGCTAGATGCAAGAAAAATGTTCCCAATGTTGGGCGAGTCCAGAATCAGGGGCCACAGTCTTAGAATAAAAGGGAGGCCATTTAAGACTGAGGTGAGAAAAAACTTTTTCACCCAGAGAGTTGTGAATTTGTGGATTTCCCTGCCACAGAGGGCAGTGGAGGCCAAATCACTGGATGGATTTAAGAGAGAGTTAGATAGAGCTCTGGTGGAATCAAGGGGATATGAGGAGAAGACAGGCACGGGTTATTAGAAACATAGAAACATAGAAAATAGGTGCAGGAGTAGGCCATTCGGCCCTTCGAGCCTGCACCGCCATTCAATATAATCATGGCTGATCATCCAACTCAGTATTGATTGTGGACGATCAGCCATGGTCACAATAAATGGCGATGCTGGCTCGAAGGGCCGAATGGCCTCTTCCTGCACCTATTTTCTATGTTTCTATGAAAAGTATTGGATTGGCAGACTTTTGTCAAAGAGGGTCTCCGGCCAGGGGGACGAGGTGGATACATCACTCAGCACTTGAGCTGGGACGCATTCATTAGAAGCGACAACAGTACACCACGGACACAGGCCCTTCGGCCCACAATGCCCATTCCAAACATGGTGCCACGACAAACTAATCTCATCTGCCTTCACTTGATCCAGGTCCCTCCATTCCCTGCATATCCAGGTGTCTAATACAACTCTCTTAAACACTACTATCTGCCTCCACCACCATCAAAGGCAATGTGTTCCAGGCACCTGTGTAAACACATGCCCTGCACATCTCCTTGAAACTTTGTCCCTCTCACCCTAAAGCTATGCCCTCTAGTCTTTGGCATTCCCACCCTGGGAAAAAGGTTCCGACTGTCTACCCTATCTATGCTTCTCATCATTTTATATACTTCCATCGGAATTATAACCCAAGTGGGCAGCACACGGAACTACTTCTGACCTCATTGGTGACCCTCGGACTATCCGTGATCGGACTCTGCTGGCTTTACCTTGACCTAAAGGTTATAAGTGATAGAAGCAGAATTAGGCCATTCGGCCCATCAAGTCTACTCCGCCATTCAATCATGGCTGATCTATGTCTCCCTCCTAACCCCTTTCTCCTGCCCTCTCCCCAAAACCCAAGCCACCCACACTAATCAAATCATGTATCTATACACTGTAAATGGCTTTATTCCAGTTATAGACAATAGACAATAGGTGCAGGAGTAGGCCATTTGGCCCTTCGATGTGATCATGGCTGATCGCTAGAATTTAGGAGATTGAGAGGGGATCTTATAGAAACTTACAAAATTCTTACGGGTTGCACAGGCTCGATGCAGGAAGATTGCTCCCGATGTTGGGGAAGTCCAGGACAAGGGGTCACAGCTTAAGGATAAGGGGGAAACCCTTTAAGACCGAGATGAGAAAAACATTTTTCACAGAGAGTGGTGAATCTCTGGAACTCTCTGCCACAGAATGTAGTTGAGGCCAGTTCATTGGCTATATTTAAGAAGGAGTTAGATGTGGCCCTTGTGGCTAAGGGGATCAGGGGGTATGGAGAGAAGGCCGGTACAGGATACTGAGTTGGATGATCAGCCATGATCATATTGAATGGCGGTGCAGGCTCGAAGGGCCGAATGGCCTACTCCTGCACCTATCTTCTATGTTTCTATGTTTCTATCATCCCCAATGTGATCATGGCTGATCATCCCCAATCAGTACCCCATTCCTGCCTCCTATGTATCATCTACCTGCTGACTTGCACAGAACGCAACAAAAGCTTTTCACCGTAATTTGGAACACCATATAACCATATAACAATTACAGCACGGAAACAGGCCATCTCGACCCTTCTAGTCCGTGCCGAACACATATTCTCCCCTAGTCCCATATACCTGCGCTGACAATAAACAAAACTAAACAGTTATTATGTATCTGTACTCTGTGAATGGCCCGATTGTAATCATGTAATGTCTCTCTGCCGACTGGACAGCGCGCAACAAAAGCTTTTCACTAAAAGCTTATCACACGTGGCATTAAACTAAACTAGGCTCAAGGTTCAAGGTCAGTTTATTGTCACATGTACCAACTAAGGCGCAGTGATATTTGAGTGACCATACGGACATACTAAGTGAAAAGCTACAAGACACACACCCACATAAACATCCACCACAGTGGATTCCACATTAACTGAACCCCCGCTATTATAAGGTAAAAGGACACAAAGGTCATTACCCACTGCCGTCAGCACTCAAAGTTGAACACTTGGTGAGATTTGCAACTTGCCTTCACAACCCTTACCACTTCATATTGAAGCTTACACATGAAAACCAGACAAGGTCTACCAAAGGACACGAGACCCAGTGAAAACTCATTGCTTCGAGGATGGTAAATAGAACAGAAACAACACTGATACCTGGATTAATGACAACCTTAAAAACTAATACAGTAAAGCCACATTTTATGAATTTCATTATTATACATAATGTCTATGTATAGTTGTATATACATGGTGTACATACTATGTATAGTTGTATATACATGGTGTACATACTAAGCCACATTTTAATATTTCACAGCTTACTACACAGATAAACATATATATAGTTTATGGGTGTAATTATATTTATATAGACTGTATACATCCTATGTGTACAAAATGATGAGTTTTTAAAATGATGAGAGGGATAGACAGAGTTGACGTGGAAAAGCTTTTCCCACTGAGAGTAGGGAAGACTCAAACAAGGGGACATGACTTGAGAATTAAGGGACTGAAGTTTAGGGGTAACATGAGGGGGAACTTCTTTTCTCAGAGAGTGGTGGCTGTGTGGAATGAGCTTCCAGTGAAGGTGGTGGAGGCAGGTTCGTTTTTATCATTTAAAAATAAATTGGATAGTTATATGGACGGGAAGGGAATGGAAGGTTATGGTCTGAGCGCAGGTATATGGGACTAGGGGAGAATATGTGTTCGGCACGGACTAGAAGGGTCGAGATGGCCTGTTTCCGTGCTGTAATTGTTATATGGTTATATGTTATATGGTTATAATACAGATCAAAGTATATATATATATGTAGGAAAGAATGGCAGATGCTGGTTTAAATCGAAGGTAGACACAAAATGTAGAAGTTACTCAGCAGGTCAGGCAGCATCTCTGGAGAGAAGGAAGGGGTGACGTTTCGGGTCGAGACCCTACTTCAGATGGAAGAAGTGTGAAGAATGGGTCTGAAGAAGGCACTTGACCCGAAAAGTCACCCATTCATTCTCTCCAGAGATGCTGCCTGTCCCGCCGAGTTACTCCAGCATTTTGTGTCTATCTTCGAATGTATATATGCAGAGTGTATATAGAGTGGGAGTTTATATTTATATGTATGTGTGTGTGTGTGTTGGGTGTGTGTTTGTATTCACTCATATGTAGAACATATGTCTATATACCTTCTCATGTTGAATATAGTTTAAGGTAGACAAAAA
>NC_073381.1:4548072-4630572 GCF_028641065.1 Leucoraja erinaceus | reverse complement strand
GGAAATCCTTTAAAACCGAGATGAGGAGAACTTTTTTCACACAGAGAGTGGTGAATCTCTGGAACTCTCTGCCACAGAGGGTAGTTGAGGCCAGTTCATTGGCTATATTTAAGAGGGAGTTAGATGTGGCCCTTGTGGCTAAGGGGATCAGAGGGTATGGAGAGAAGGCAGGTACGGGATACTGAGTTGGATGATCAGCCACGATCATATTGAATGGCGGTGCAGGCTCGAAGGGCCGAATGGCCTACTCCTGCACCTATTGTCTACGTTTCTATGTTTCTAGAATGAACGAAACAACATGATAATAAGTCTGCAACTGCAACTCCTGAGACTAAAGCAACATTTCTAATTTGAAATTAGAATTATAAAAGGCCTGTCCCACTTGGCGAGGTTTTTTCGGCGACTGCCGGCATCATTGACTGACGTAATCAGGTCACCGCTAAATACGCGGCGTGGTGGCGTATGACGCGGCGGTGCCGTGGCGTGATGACGTGTTGACGCGCGGTGTTTTTCAAGTGTCGCGCCATTTTTTTTGTCGCCGCTGGATTTTGAAATTGTTCAACATCTTTTAGCGACCCTGATATGACGCCGGGAAGTCGCCGACTGGAACCGGCCCTTTATCTTCTCTGCGAAAGACTACTCTACCTGGAATTTTTCCCCTTTGTTGAGCTGGGTCGATCGGAATTCCGGTGAGTCGATGAAGGCGGTGGGGTAAATGTTGTGCAGAAAGTGGCCCCGGTATGAGACTTTCATCCTGTCAAATCAAAGAGCGGCTTTAAGTACATTCCCCAAGAACAATCTATCGAATGGCGCGGTGGCGCAGCGGTAGAGTTGCTGCCTCACAGCGCCAGAGACTCGGGTTCACTCCTGACCATGGGTGCTGTCTGTACTGAGTTTGTACTGTACTCTCCCAGTGACCCGCGTGGGTTTTCTCCGGGTGCTCAGGTTTCCTCCCACACTCCAAAGACGTGCGGGTTTTGCAGGTTAATTGGCTTTAGTGAGTTGTAAGAAAGATTATCCCGAGTGTGTAGGATAGATAGGGGTGATCACTGGCCGGCACGACTCAATGGGCCGAAGGGTCTGTTTCCGCACTGTATCTCTAAAGTCTAAAGTAAAGATCGGGGAAAATCAATGACATCGCTGTTCAGATCAAATGATCTCAGCCCTGAAACGTTAGCTCAATCTATCAGCAATTTACATATTTACACACAGTGACGCAGCTGGTAGAACCGCTACCTCAGTGGGCCAGATACACGGGTTCGATCCTGACTACGGGTGCTGTCTGTACGGAGTTTGTATGTTCTCCCCGTGACCTGCGTGGGATTTCTCCGGTTGCTCCGGTTTCCTCCCACACTCCAAAGACGTACAGGTTTGTAGCTTAATTGGCTCGGTAGAAATGTAGATTGTCCCTAGTTGTGTGTAGGATAGTGTTAGTGTGCGGGGATCACTGGTCGGCGCGGACTCGGTGGGCTGAAGGGCCTGTTTCCGCGCTGCATCTCTAAACTGATCTACACTCATTGCCCTATCCACACGGTTGAGGAAC
Organism: Leucoraja erinaceus; assembly: GCF_028641065.1. Classification (NCBI taxonomy): domain Eukaryota; kingdom Metazoa; phylum Chordata; class Chondrichthyes; order Rajiformes; family Rajidae; genus Leucoraja; species Leucoraja erinaceus. The sequence goes on along the minus strand of NC_073381.1, from coordinate 4,629,029 downwards.
AAACGCACATCACGTCTCACATTCTTTCAAGCGTCTTCTGTAGATTCTCTTCAATTGGTCTGCCGTTTGCTTTCTGCCCAAATATGGGAAGCAATGAAATGGAACAAAGCCAAGCAGATTATAAATAACAGCCTTTCCCCCACAAGGAATCCTTCGGCAGTCTGCTGATAACTTTTACACAGCACCAGATAAAACATTTCAGCTTCACGGTGTTAAATAACTGAAGAACGCAGACAGGGAACATAGAACAGTACAGCACAGGAATGGGCCCTTTGGCCCACTATAGTGGTGCCGGACATGGTGCCAAGTTACATAGAAACATAGAAAATAGGTGCAGGAGTAGGCCATTCGGCCCTTCGAGCCTGCACCGCCATTCAATATGATCATGGCTGATCATCCAACTCAGTATCCCGTACCTGCCTTCTCTCCATACCCCCCGATCCCTTTAGCCACAAGGGCCACATCTAACTCCCTCTTAAATATAGCCAATGAACTGGCCTCAACTACCTTCTGTGGCAGAGAATTCCACAGATTCACCACTCTCTGTGTGAAAAATGTTTTTCTCATCTCGGTCCTAAAAAGATTTCCCCCTTATCCTTAAACTGTGACCCCTTGTTCTGGACTTCCCCAACATCGAGACCAATCTTCCTGCATCTAGCCTGTCCAACTCCTTAAGAATTTTGTAAGTTTCTATAAGATCCCCCCTCAATCTTCTAAATTCTAGCGAGTACAAGCCGAGTCTATCCAGTCTTTCGTCGTATGAAAGTCCTGACATCCCAGGAATCAGTCTGGTGAACCTTCTCTGTAGACTGATCGGGGGCGTCAGTCTGGTGATGGCAAGAATGTCTTTCCTGAGATTAGGAGACCAAAACTGTACACAATACTCCAGGTGTGGTCTCACCAAGACCCTGTACAACTGCAGTAGAACCTCCCTGCTCTTATTACGTGTGGGAAGGAACTGCAGATGCTGGTTTAAACCGAAGATAGGCACAAAAAGCTGGAGTAAAGGGCCTGTCCCACCTTCACGACCTCTGCCGAGTTTGCCCTTGACTCATACTCGCGGCATGGTCGTCACGAGGTTGTAGCAGGCCGTGATGCTGGTCGTAGGTACTCGTGGCATCAAGTAGGTCGGGGCGTTTATTTCAAGCCTGATGAAAAATGTTCACGAGTAAAACAAGGTTGTGAATTAGGTGGTGAAAGTGGGACAGGCCCTTAACTCAGCGGGTCAGGCAGGATCGCTGGACAGAAGGAATGGGTGACGTTTCGGTTTCACAAGTGATAAATTCTGCACCGATAACATGATCATATGACATGTAAAAAATGGCTTGATGATTGTGGGAACAGGCCATTGTTAGCTGTGGGGTAGGTGAAAGCGAGTTAAGGGTGCATGTGACAGCATGCGGCGACGCGACCTAACGTGGTCGCTTGAGCCGTACGGCCTCGCGGGGGCCGGTCCCACTTCGATCGCCGGAGCCGTGTGGAGTTGTGCGGAGCTGGTCCCGACATCGTGCGGGGCTCCGAAAAACTGACCGTGTTCAAAAATTCTGCGCGGCAACGGCCTGCCGTCCCGCAGCCGCCTCGACACCGTACGCACCGCCTCGACGGGCGTACAAAGCGTCTCGACGCCGTACGCAGCGTGTTGACGGCGTACGCAGTGCCTGGACGCCGTACGCAGCGTCTTGATGGCGTACGCCTAGTGCGTGGCGTTGCGCGATGACGTCACCGTCCGATTCCGTGCAACGTCCAAATTCAGTTGGCCCGCCTCCTGCCCAGCTGATTGGTGAGTATGATGTCGGGACCAGCCCCGCACAACTCCAGACGGCTCCGCGGTTGGAAGTGGGACCGGCGCCGCGAGGCCGTACGCCGCAAGCCACCACGTTTGGTCGCGCTAGACGCATGCAATCGCATGCTGGTGGGACAGGCCCTTTACAGACAGTGAGACTCAACAGGGCGACTGTGGACTTACTTTCCCTTGAGCAGGATACTAAGCCGGTCATCAACAGACGTTTTATCCTCCGCGGCGTAGGTCTGGTCCTTGGTAAGGGTCATGATACTACAGAACTGCCCCGTGAGTCTTTGGAACAAGTCAGGAGGAACATGAAGAGGCTCAAACATCCTCCGGTACAGTGCCTTCAGCTCCTTGTCAAGCTTTATCTGCAAGGAGATAAGATGATGGTTAAAACATGATTAGACTGTTTCAGAAGATCGACACACAGTGGTGGAGAAACTCAGCGGGTCAGGCAGCGTCTCTGGAGGGAGAAGATGGATGACGTTTCGGGTCGGACCACTTGTTCAGACTGAGGGCAACTTAAATCAAGATATTCAGGTTTAGAGAAAAACGGAGTGCAGGAATAACTCAGTGGGTCAGGCAGCATCTGTGGAGAACATGGATAGGTGACGTTTCACAGACAGCCTTGAAGGTGGAGTAACTCAGCGGGTTTATTATTGTTACTGTGGAGTGAGGTACATGAAAAGCTGACGTTTCATAAGATAGGGGCAGGAGTAAATAGGCATTGAGGCCATGGCAGATCATCTGTCCCTCGAACCCCATTTTGGGGGTGGGGAGATTGCAACCTTCACGTGGTCCCCCCTGTTTCGACAATGCTTCAACCCGGGTGCACAATCAAATAGAATTTGTCCTACAACTTTAGGCTGACGCCATGAGGTACATTGAAAACCGCATTTGTGCTATCTTCATGAGTCTATAGGGGTAAACAGCATCTGCAGTCCTTCCGGCAAACATTCGGCCTTCTTCCAGAGATGCTGCCTCAGCCATTCGAGTCCCATCCAGCATTTTGAGTCTATCTTTTAGTCTAGTTTAGATTTTGCAGCGTGGGGAGATTGCAACCTTGGTCACCAAGTCCACCCGACCTGCGATCGACGAATGCAATCAACCCACTAGTGCACAATCAAATACCAAGCCAGTTGTCCTACAACTTTGAGGCTGTGCACGCCATACGCAATCGAAGGGCTCGGAGGAAACCCCCGCATTTTACATGCTATCTTCTGTGAGTCTATCTTCGGTGTAAACCAGCATCTGCAGTCCCTTCCGACACAAACATCACCCGTTCCTTCTCTCCAGAGATCATACCATAACCCTCCCCCTTCTGAGTCCCTGCCTATCCAATTTTTTTAAATGATACCAAACGAACCTGCCTCCACCACTTCCACTGGAGTTTAGAGGCTGACTCTCTGAGGAAAGAGGTTCTCTTTACCCCGAACCTGACCTGCGAAGTCCCCTTGCACATTTCCCTATTCCAAAGGGGACAGCTTGTCCACATAACACCAAGCCCTCTCACCTTTTGAAGACCATTCAAGTCTTTGGAGTGTGCGAAAGAAAATAAAGGGCTAACTTATTCAACCCACTCTGGTAACTTAGGGTTGAACCCAGGCAAACAAAAGCCCCGTGGTCGGGATCGAACCCGGGTCCCTGGCACTGCAATCGCTGTAGGGCAGCAACTCTACCGCTGTGCCACTGTGGCTGCCTTGCATGCTAGTCATTAGTTACGGTTTAACATTGATTAGAGCTATATAGGGGGGGTAGCCAGATGCTACAAGGCAAGCCCAAGAATGGAATATTTTAAGTGGAAATGAAGAGATGGGAGTCAGATTAGATTTAGATTTGTTATTGTAACGTGTACTGAGGTACAGTGCATGCTGCGCAGTCAGATCATATGACACTATTCATAAATACAATGAAGTCAAACACAAGCACAATATTCAGACCAAAGGGGAAGACAGAAAGCGCAGAATATAGTTTCAAGTTCGTATTTATTGCCACTTAACCAACTAGGGTACAGTGAAATTTGAGTTATGCCCCTGTCCCAGTTAGGAAGTCTGAACGGAAACCTCTGGAGACTTTGCGCCCCACCAAAGGTTTCCGTGCGGTTCCCAGAGGTTGCAGGTGGTTGCCGGAGGTTGCAGGTAGTGGAAGCAGGTTGGGAGACTGACAAAAACCTCTGGGAACCGCACGGAAACCGCACGGAAACCTTGGGCGGTGCGCAAAGTCTCCAGAGGTTTCCGTTCAGGTTTCCTAAGTGGGACAGGGGCATTACCATAGAGCCACACTAAGTGAAAAGCAACAATGCCATTTAACACAATTTAACACAAACATCCACCACAGTGGATTCCACATTCCTCGCTGTGATGGAAGGCAATGAAGTTCAGTCATCTTCCACCTTTGTTCCCCCCGTGTTGGTCAGGGCCTTTGAACCCTCCGCGGTTTGCAGCACGTAGTGCATCAGTTCCAGAGGCCAATGGCCCACCGAGTCCGCGCCGACCAGCGTCCCCTGTACACCAGCGCTCTCCTGCACTCGAACGCTGCCGGCTACGGGAATCAAGACCGTCCCGTCAACGGGGGCTCGAGGCCCACGACCGAGGGAGAACTAAGGGAAGGGCTTGACTTCAATCACAGTGAGGAATGTGTAGGAGTCACTGTGGTGGATGTGGCTTGTTAGACTCGGCTTGTACTCGCTAGAATTTAGAAGATTGAGGGGGGATCTTATAGAAACTTACAAAAATTCTTAAGGGGTTGGATAGGCTAGATGCAGGAAGATTGTTCCCGATGTTGGGGAAGTCCAGAACAAGGGTTCACAGCTTAAGGATAAGGGGGAAATCATTTAAGGACCGAGATGAGAAAAACATTTTTTACACAGAGAGTGGTGAATCTCTGGAATTCTCTGCCCCAGAAGGTAGTTGAGGCCACAGTTCATTGGCTATATTTAAGAGGGAGTTAGATGTGGCCCTTGTGGCTAAAGGGATCAGGGGGTATGGAGAGAAGGCAGGTACGGGGTACTGAGTTGGATGATCAGCCATGATCATATTGAATGGCGGTGCAGGCTCGAAGGGCAGAATGGCCTACTCCTGCACTTATTGTCTATGTTTCTATGTTCATGTTAAAATGTGTTTATTTGAGTGATCTGGTGCTTTTAATTGTATGACTGACCTGGCCAGTGAAATTCCTCGTATGTTACAAAACATACTTGGCGAATAACGAAGTGATTCTGATTCTGATGTCAATGTACAATTTTACCCAAGCCAAATAACCTACAAGCCTGTACGTCTTTGGAGTCTGGGAGCAAACGGAGGAAAACAGACGTAGGTCACGGCTTGGACGTACAAACTCCACACAGCCAGCACCCGTGGTCGGGATCGAACCGGCGTCTCTGGAGCAGTAAGGCAGCAAATCTACCGCTGCGCCACCGTGCCGATAAAAGTATTTAAAATGATGAGAGGCGGTCAGAACTTTTTCCCAGGATGGGAATGTCAAAGACTAGGGGGCCACGTTTTAAAGGGAGAGGGACAAAGCAAGAAAGGAGATGCCCGATTGTAAATTCTTTCACACAGAGTGGTGGTGGGTGCCTGGAACCGCGCTGCCAGGGGTGGTGGTGGAGGCAGATAGGATAGTGGCATTTAAGGGGTATTTGAATGGGCATATGTATATGCAGAGAATGGAAGCAAATGCAGGCGTTGTGTTCAGTATGGACATTGTGGACTGAAGGGCCTATTACTCTGCTGGATTGCCCTGAGTTCTATTGTGTGTCTAACACGATCACTCTAGCCCATGTTAGACAATAGACAATAGGTGCAGGAGTAGGTCTTCGAGCCAGCACAGCCATTCAATGTGCTCATGGCTGATCATCCCCAATCAGTACCCCGTTCCTGCCTCCTCCCCATATCCCCTGACTCCTCTATCTGAACAAGGAGGAAGATGGCTGGACTTACTTGCCTTCCCGCACAGTGGGAAACATTGATTCTGCTGTGTGGGGATGTCTATGTTAAATTCTATCGTGTGTTGTGTTCCTTTTTTATTCGTACGGCTGTATGGGAACCCAAGTTACACTGTATCAGTTGGTGCATGTGACAATAAATGTCAACTTGAACTTTTAGAGCCCTATCTAGCTCTCTCTTGAAAGCATCCAGAGAAGCGGCCTCCACTGCCCTCTGAGGCAGAGAATTCCACAACTCTCTGCGTGAAAAGGTGTTTCCTCCTCTCAGTTCTAAATGCCTTTACCCCTTATTCTTAAACTGTGGCCCCTGGTTCTGGACTCCCCCAACATCGGGAACATGTTTCCTGCCTCTAGCGTGCCCAAACCCTTAATAATCTTATATGTTTCAATGAGATATCCTCTCATCCTTCTAAACTCCAGAGTATACAAGCCCAGCTGCTCCATTCTCTCAGCATATGACAGTCCCGCCATCCCGGGAATTAACCTTGTAAACCTACGCTGCACTCCCTTAATAGCAAGAATGTCCTTCCTCAAATTAGGGGACCAAAACTGCACACAGTACTCCAGCTGTTCCAAAACTGCTCCACAATACTCTCATTCTTCTAAACTCCAGAGTATACATGTTCTATTTATATTTTTAATTTAGCTGGTCCAAAGACGTGCATTTTTCCCCAGACTTTTCGGTCAAACATCACAAACAGGGATGGGAAGATTGAGCAGGGACCCAAAGTACCTTTGAAAAGTTGGAAACAATTCCCCATCCCCACTCGTAAAACCCAGTGGCAACACTTAGTAGTGTCGCTGAGCTCCTGAAGTGGACAGCATTCCGTAACCCTGTGTAAACATCCCAACACCAAACGTCGATGATGCCAGTCCCCAATATAGGCACAAATTATATATGAGAAATGACAGATGCGTCAATCAGTTGTTCAAGAATAGAATTATAGAAATGTGCTGCACAAACTGTGGAGCAGCGGTTTGCCGCCTCACTGCGCCAGAAACCCGGGTTCTATCCTGATTTTGGGCGCTGTCTGTACGGAGTTTGCACCTTCTCCCCGTGACCTGCGTTGGTTTTCTCCGAGATCTTCGGTTTCCTCCCACACTCCAAAGTCTTGCCAGTTTGTGGGTTGATTGGCTTGGTGTAAATGTAAAAAATTGTCCCTCGTGTGTGTGTAGGATAGTGTTAGTGTGTGGGGATCGCTGGTCGGCGTGGACTCCGCGGACCGAAGGGCCTGTTTCTGTGCTGTACCTCTAAACTAAACTACACTTAACACCCTGATAGGGAGTGGTCTCGTTGGGCTGAATGGCCTGTTTCCATGTGCAAATTTTAGTCTGGTTTATCGTCACGTATACCGAGGTACGGTGAAAAGCTTTTGTTGTTTGCTAACCAGTGCCGGATTTACGTATAAGCTAAACAAGCTATAGCTTAGGGCCCCCACTTTCTAGGGCCCCCCCCGAAAAAATTGATGGGCCTCGAGGTCTAGGGGGGCCTCCGGCCAAGACAGGACACCTACCGTTCAACTCTGGGCGGCCCCCCTCTCTATCTCTCTCTCTCCATCTCCCCCCGCTATCCGTGTCCGGGCCGCCGGGCTCCGCTCGCTCCTCATCCGCCGGCACGGCAGGCCGCCTTGCACATCATCGGCCGCCCTGCGCGCAGGCGCACTGCAACGGCAACTGGTCGGCGCTGGGCACTTTCTCCCTCGCTTTGAATTGTGGGAGATTTGGCTGCCATGGCTGTCCGGTCGTTGGGGGCCTCACAAGTGGAACAGCTTAGGGCCTCTCTTCATCTAAATCCGGCACTGGTGCTAATCAGTCAGCGGAAAGGCTATACGCGATTACAATTGAGCCATTTACAGTGTGTAGATACATGATTAGGGAATAACGTTTAGTGCAAGAAAAAGTCCAGGTAAAGTTAGTCAGAGGATCTCCAATTAGGTGGATGGTTGGTGAGATGTGATAGGATGGTTCAGCTGCCTGATAACAGCCAGGAAATCCATGAATTTGGAGGTGTGCGTTTTCACACTACTGTACCTCTTGCCCGATGGGAGTGGGGAGAAGAGGGAGTGGCCTGGGTGAGCGTGGTCTTTGATTATGCTGCTGGCCTTGCCAATAAATGGAGTCAATGGAAGGGAGGCTGGTTTGCGTGATGGTCTGGGCTGCGTCCACAAGTCTCTGCAGTTTCCTGCGGTCTTGGATGGAGCTGTTCCCAAACCGTGCTGCGATGCATCCTGATAAAATGCTTTTTGTGGCGCATCTGTAGAAGTCGGCGAGAGTTACATAGAAACATAGAAAATAGGTGCAGGAGTAGGCCATTCGGCCCTTCGAGCCTGCACCGCCATTCAATATGATCATGGCTGATCATCCAACTCAGTATCCCATCCCTGCCTTCTCTCCATACCCCCTGATCCCTTTAGCCACAAGGGCCACATCTAACTCCCTCTTAATATATAGCCAATGAACTGGCCTCAACTACCTTCTGTGGCAGAGAATTCCACAGATTCACCACTCTCTGTGTGAAAAAAATGTTTTTCTCATCTCGGTCCTAAAGGATTTCCCTCTTATCCTTAAACTGTGACCCCTTGTCCTGGACTTCCCCAACATCGGGCACAATCTTCCTGCGTCTAGCCTGTCCAACCCCTTAAGAATGGTGTAAGTTTCTATAAGATCCCCCCTCAATCTTCTGAATTCTAGCGAGTACAAGCCGAGTCTATCCAGTCTTTCTTCGTTTCGATTTTCGAGAATTGTAGGGGACATGTTGGATTTCCTAAACTTTTCAAGGAAGTAGATTCGTTGGTGTGATTTCTTGGTCTCCCTCCAATATGGGTGGACCCGGACATACCCATAAGTAAACTAATAAGAGGGACAATCTTCGTATTGGGTGAAAGAGAACAAGAAGCTGCATTTAATTAATGTGTAAGGAAGAACGGCAGATGCTGGTTTAAATCGAAGGTAGACACAAAATGCTGGAGTAACTCAGCGGGTGAGGCAGCATCTCTGGAGAGAAGGAGTAGGCGACGTTTCAGGTCGAGACCCTTCTTCAGACTAAAGTCAGGGGAAGGGGCAGGACAAAGATAGAATGTAGTCAGAGACAGTAAGACTAGTGGGAGAACTGGGATGGGGGAGGGGATGGAGAGAGAGGGAAAGCAAGGGCTATCTGAAGTTTCACAAAATTTAATTAAAGGTTAATACCCGGGATGGCGGGACTGTCATATGCTGAGAGAATGGAGCGGCTGGGCTTGTTCACTCTGGAGTTTAGAAGGATGAGAGGACACCTTATTGAAACATATAAGATTGTTATCCACGCTAGAGGCAGGAAACATGTTCCCGATGTTGGGGGAGTCCAGAACCAGGGGCCACAGTTTAAGAATAAGGGGTAAGCCATTTAGAACAGAGACGAGGAAACAGAGAGTGGTGAGGATAAGGGGGAAATCTTTTAGGACCGAGATGAGAAAAACATTTTTCACACAGAGAGTGGTGAATCTGTGGAATTTTCTGCCACAGAAGGTATTTGAGGCCAGTTCATTGGCTATATTTAAGAGGGAGTTAGATGTGAGCCTTGTGGCTAAAGGGATCAGGAGGTATAGAGAGAAGGCAGGTACAAGATACTGAGTTGGATGATCAGCCATGATCATATTGCATGGCGGTGCAGGCTCGAAGGGCCGAATGGCCTACTCCTGCACCTATTTTCTCTGTTTCTATGAGTCTGTGCAATTCTCTGCCTCAGGGTGCGGTGGAGGCAGGTTCTCTGGAAACTTTCAAGAGAGAGCTAGATCGGGCTCTTAAAGATAGCGGAGTCAGGAGATATGGGGAGAAGGCAGGAACGGGGTATTGATTGGGGATGATCAGCCATGATCACATTGAATGGCGGTGCTGGCTCGAAGGGCCGAATGGCCTACTGCACCTATTGTCTATTCTCTACGAAATGCAAATGGATACAGGTTGCCTTGAGAAGCTTCATATTGATCGATTTGGTTTATAATAGGCAGAATATTCTAAAGAACCGACGTAACTGACATGAGTCAGGACACAGGGGAAATGGAATTGAAAGCTTGGAGTCATCTCCTTGAAGGGCAGGAGGATGAGCGGTAATCTTATAGAAGAATACAAAATCATGAGAGGAATAGATCAGATAGAGGCACAGAGTCTCTTGCCCAGAGTAAGGGAATCGAGAACCAGATGACAAAGGTTTAAGATTAAAGGGGGGGGTAATTTAATAGGAACCTGAGGGGTAACTTTTTCACTCAAAAGGGTGGTGTGTGTATAGAACGAGCTGACGGAGGAAGTAGTTGATGCAGGGACTATCGCAACATTTCGGAAACAGTTAGACAGGTACATGAGTATAGAAGCTGGGATGTAATGTTAAAAGTGTACAAGGCATTGGTGAGACCAAATCTGGAGTATGGTGTACAATTTTGGTCGCCCAATGATAGGAAGGATGTCAACAAAATAGAGAGAGTACAGAGGAGATTTACTAGAATGTTGCCTGGGTTTTTGCAACTAAGTTACAGAGAAAGGTTGAACAAGTTAGGTCTTTATTCTTTGGAGCGCAGAAGGTTAAGGGGGGACTTGATAGGTCTTTAAAATGATGAGAGGGATAGACAGAGTTGATGAGGACCAGCTTTTCCCTTTGTGAATAGGGAAGATTCAAACAAGAGGACATGACTTCAGAATTAAGGAACAGAAGTTTAGGGGTAACATCAGGGGGAACTTCTTTACTCAGAGGGTGGTAGCGGTGTGGAATGAGCTTCCAGTGGAAGTGGTGGAGGCAGGTTCGTTGGTATCATTTAAAAATAAATTGGATAGGCATATGGATGAGAAGGGAATGGAAGGTTATGGTATGAGTGCAGGCAGGTGGGACTAAGGGTAAAAAGTTGTTCGGCACGGACTTGTGGGGCCAAGATGGCCTGTTTCCGTGCTGTAATTGTTATATGGTTGTTATATGGATAGGACTGGTTTAGAGGGATATGGGCCAAACTCAGGCCGGTGGGACTAGTGTGGATGGGACATGTTGGTCAGTGTGGGCAAGTTGGGCCTGTTTCCACCCATGTATCACTCTATGGCTATCTATATTTACAGGCAGACACAAAATGCTGGAGAAACTCAGTGGGTGAGGCAGCATCCATGGAGAGAAGGGATAGGCGACGTTTCGGGTCGGGACGGGACCCTTCATCAGACTGATGTCAGGGGAGGGGGTGGGACAAAGATAGAATGTGTGTGGGTACAGTGGGAGGACTGGGAAGGGGCAGAGGGAAGGGGAGAGAGAGAGAGAGAGAGCAAGGGGCACGTTGCTTACTTACAGGTCTCCGTTTGTAGACCAGGTAGATAAAATGCATCATGTTGAGGATAAGAAACAGGGAGTTCCAGATTATGATGTCCAACGCACACCGGTACAGTGCTGCCCAGGCAATGAAGAGCGCACAGCCTGTGAACAGAAAAGGGAAGTGCCGTCAACTTAAAATTGACACAGGAGAGGTGACATAGACATGTGGCCGTGCAAAGTGCCACAAAACAACGAGAGAGAACAGCACGGTGGCAGCACCAGAGACCCGGTTCCATCCTGACTACAGATGCTTGTCTGTACTGAGTTTGTGCATTCTTCCCGCGACCTCGTGACATTTTTTTTCCAAGATCTCCCGTTTCCTTCCACACGCCAAAGACATACAGGTTTGTAGGTCAATTGGTTTCATATAAATGTAAATTGTCCCGAGTGTGGGTAGGATAGTGTTAGTGTGCGGGCATCGCTGGTCGAGTGCGCACTTGGTGGGCCGATGGGGCCCGTTTCGTACTGCGTACAGTATTGCGTACAGTTTTGGTCTCCAAATCTGAGGAAGGACATTATTGCCATAGAGGGAAGTGCAGAGACGGTTCACCAGACTGATTCCTGGGATGTCAGGACTGTCTTATGAAGAAAGACTGGATAGACTTGGTTTATACTCTCTAGAATTTAGAAGATTGAGAGGGGATCTTATAGAAACTTACAAAATTCTTAAGGGGTTGGACAGGCTAGATGCAGGAAGATTGCTCCCGATGTTAGGGAAGTCCAGGACAAAAGGGTCACAGCTTAAGGAAAAGGGGAAATCCTTTAAAACCGAGATGAGAAGAACTTTTTTCACACAGAGAGTGGTGAATCTCTGGAACTCTCTGCCAGAGGGTAGTTGAGGCCAGTTCATTGGCTATATTTAAGAGGGAGTTAGATGTGGCCCTTGTGGCTAAGGGGATCAGGGGGTATGGAGAGAAGGCAGGTACGGGATACTGAGTTGGATGATCAGCCATGATCATATTGAATAGCGGTGCAGGCTCGAAGGGCTGAATGGCCTACTCCTGCACCTAATTTCTATGTTTCTATGTTTCCTCGCTGTATCTCTGAACTAAGGCAGGCCACGGGTGAACAAGGAGGAAGATGACCAAACTTTATTGCCTTCCATCACACTGTGAAAGGTTGATTCCACTGTGGTGGATGCTTGCGTTAAACTCTATTGTGTATTCTGTACAAGGTTAATTCCTGGGATGGCGGGACAGTCATATGCTGGGAGAATGGAGCGGCTGGGCTTGTACACTCTGGAGTTTAGAAGGATGAGAGGATATCACATTGAGACATATGAGCATGTTAAGGGTTTAGACACGCTAGAGGCAGGAAACATGTTCCCGATGTTGGGGGGGGAGTCCAGAACCAGGGGCCACAGTTTAAGAATAAGGAGTAAGCCATTTAGAACGGAGACGAGGAAAACACTTTTTCTCACAGAGAGTGGTGAGTCTGTGGAATTCTCTGCCTCAGAGGGCGGTGGAGGCGGGTTCTCTGGATGCTTTCAAGAGAGAGCTAGATAGGGCTCTTAAAAATAGCGGAGTCAAGGGATATGGGGAGAAGGCAGGAACGGGGTACTGATTGGGGATGATCAGCCATGGGCCGAATGGCCTACTCCTGCACGTATTGTCTATTGTATTGCGTTAGCAAGTTGTCCGACAACGTTAGGCTGTGCATGCCATACGCAAGAAGAAGTGTATTGTGTTATTTTTATTCGTGTGGCTCAGGGTCGTCTTAACGCATGTGCACGCTGGGCAGTTGCCCGGGGCCTAGGAGCATAGGGGCCCCATGCTAATCTATGTATAGTAGAACATGAAAACGGAGAAGAACATCCCAAGTGTATGATGGCAGATTTGATACGGCATAAGGAAACTGGAAGTGTAGGGGCCCAGTGCACTGCTTTGCCCGGGGGTCTCTAATGCTGTTAAGACCAAAGATCCTATAGCGAGCAAGATAGTCCACTCGACGAAAAACACATAGTACGGTCAAGGGCAGATTCATGGGTAATTTTCTGCCCCATTTCCGTAACCGGCTTCCGTCTCCGCACTAGTATCCTACGGGATCTTTGGTGCGGAGACGGTTTCCGTCTCCGCACCAAAGATCCCGTAGGATACTAGTGCGGAGACGGAAGCCGGTTACGGAAACATCCTCGTAAAAATAAAAGATATTTGGTAAAAATCTTCTCCTCATTTTCAGAATTTAAAAATTTATAAACACAAACTGTTCCCCCGCAACGTTGATTACACTGCGGGTTCGGGTCGGGTCCGGTTACAGAAATGGATGAAAGAAAGGCCCACGTTCCACTCCGTTGCGTACTACACGGCAGCCCATTGCATTTAGCAGGAGTGGTCTATCTTGCTCCGCTATAGGATCTTTGGTTAAGACGGCCCTGGTATGGCAACTAAAATTACACTGTGACAAGTGGTGCATGTGATAATAAATGGGAACTTGAACTTGGAACGAAGAATATAACAAAGCAGCCAACGATTTCAGATGATGCGATTATAGAAATTCTTAATGCGTTCTTTCTCTAATCAATGATAATTAAATATGAGTTCCGGTAGGCGGCGCGACTCTCGTCAGCAGCGGCCTCTGCAGCCCGTCCGCGTTTTTATTATTTTTTGTCTGTGTTTATATGTAGTTTTTGTTATTTTTTGTTGGGGTGTGTGTGTGGGGGGGTGGGGGGGTGGGGGGGGGGAGGGGGGGGTAACTTTTTGAAATCTCTCCCTGCACTGGGAGACCCGACCTTTTCTTGTCGGGTCTTCGTTGTCGTTGGGGCTGCAACGAGGAGCGGCCTCCAACAGAAGAAGCCGGGGACTCTGGTGCCGACTCATCTCACCGTCGCGGAGCTGGCCGAGTCCAGAACGGGTGGAGCGGTGGAGGAGCACTGCTGCTGCTGCTGCTGATGCGGAGGCTGAGGCTACTGCGGGTCTGCGGACGGCGGCACCGGGAGCCCGCGGGTCCCTGGAGGGAGACCGCTTTTCAGGGCTCCTGCAACGGCGACTTCTCCCGCCCGAGTTGCGGGGTCGAAGAGCTCCTGGAGCGGGGCCTACATCACCGCCCCGCGCGGCTTGGAATGGCCGCGGGACTCTGCGAGCGCACGCCGGGGGCTGTAACACCAAGACCCGGTGTGCGCCCTTGCCCCACCCGGCGTGGCTTTAATGGCCGCGGGGACAATCGCCATCGCCAGCCGGGGGCTTTTGACTTTGACTCTGGGGGGGGGGGGGGGGGGAGAGTGCAGTGGAGAGATAAGTTTTTTTGGCCTTCCATCACAGCGGTGTGATGGATGTTTATGTAAAATGTAAATTATGTTGTGTCTGGGGTCTATTTGTTTGTAATGTATGGCTGCAGAAACGGCATTTCGTTTGGACCTCAAGGGGTCCAAATGACAATTAAATTGATTATTGACTATTGAATAATATTACGTACAATAATCTCCAAGCACAGCACAGTGGGCAGAGTTGCTGCCACACAGTGCCAGAGACCCGGGCTCAATCCCGACCTCCGGTGCTGTCTGTGTGAAGTTTGCAAGTTCTCCTTGTTCCAAAGATGTGCAGGTTTGTAGGTAAATTGTCCCTCTGTATATTGCCCCCAGTGTGTAGGGAGTGGATGAGAAAGAGGGATAACATGGAACTTGTGTGAAGGGGATCCGATGGTTAGCTTGGGCCGAAACGCCTGTTTCCAAGTGATATCTCCAAAGTAATCTACGCTAAAAGTTTAGTTTAGTTTAGTTTTGAGATACAGCGTGGAAACAGGCCCTTCGGCACCCCGAGTCCACGCTGACCAGCGATCCCCGCACACCAACACTGTCCTGCACACACTAGGGACAATTTACAATTACACCAAGCCAGTTAACCTACAAACACGCACCTATTTGGAGCGTGGGAGGAAACCCGAGATCCTGGAGAAAACCCACGCAGGCCTCGGTGGGGAACGTACAAACTCCGTACAGACAGCACCCGTGGTCAGGATGGAACCCTGGTCCCTGGTGCTGTGAAGCAGCAACTCTACCCGCTGCCCCTGATTGTGAATTAGCAGAAGCCCAAGTGTGTTCTTGTGTCAGATTGTAAGCCATGAAACTTAGTCCACCATCTAAACGAGACTTTTACCCGCCTACCTAGACTCGGTACTACGCAAATGCATATGTTTTACTGTACGATTTTCAATGACAGGACATAGGTTCAAGGTGAAGGGTAAAAAAGATTTAATAGGAATCTGAGGGGGTAACTTTTTCCACACAAAGGGTGGTGGGTGTATGGAACGTGCTGCCAGAAGAGGTAGTCGAAGCTGGGACTATCCAAACATTTAAGAAGCAGTTAGACAGGTACATGGATAAGGCACAAAATGCTGGAGAAACTCAGCGGGTGAGGATTCTCTACATCGGCTAGACCAAGCGCAGGCTCGGCGATCGTTTCGCTGAACACCTCCGCTCAGTCCGTCTTAACCAAGCTGATCTCCCGGTGGCTCAGCACTTCAACTCCCCCTCCCATTCCCAATCTGACCTTTCAGTCCTGGGCCTCCCCAATTGTCAAGAGTGAGGCCCAGCGAATATAGGAGGAACAGCACCTCATATTTCGCTTGGGTAGTTTACATCCCAGTGGGATGAACATTGACAGCTTTAACTTCAGGTAGCCCTTGCTCTCTCTTCATCCCCCCCCCCCCCCCACATTCCCAGTTCTCCACTGTCTCCCCTACATTCTTTCTTTGTCCTACCCCCTCCCCTGACATCAGTCTGAAGAAGGGTCTCAACCCAGAACGTCGCCAATTCCTTCTCTCCCATAGATGCTGCCCGTCCCGCTGAGTGACTCCAGCATTTTGAGTCTACCTTCGATTGTCCCAGCATCTGCAGTTCTCTCGTAAGCAGGTACATGAATAGGGCAGGTTTGGAGGGATACGGGCCAAGCGCGGGAAGGTGGGAGTAGTGTAGATGGGACATGTTGGCCGGTGAGGGCAAGTTGGGCCGAAGGGCCTGTGTCCACATTATATCGCTCTATGACTCTATCTAAAACAGTTTAGAGAAACATTTGAGCAGCCGAAAGAAGGGTCCCAACCCGATACCTCCGTGTTCTCCAGAGATGCTGCCTGACCTGCTGAGTTACTCCAGCACTTTGTGTCTATCTGTGAGCATTCTATGGACCTTTGTCACGCCAACTGGAATAAGTCATTGTGTCACTTAAAATAAATAGTTCTGCTATGCTCCAGTGATGAGTTAAAAGTGTTTAATTGTCCGATGTACCAGCAATAGAAAGTCGAGATTCTAATGGGCCTGTCCCACTTAGGTGACTGCAGGAGACCATGCAATCGCCACATGTTCACGGGTGGTTTTCCCCCCCCTCCCCCCTAACTGCACACTGTGCTTTAGCCGTTGTAGCCCCCGACACTCGTACTAATCAAGAATCTATTTATCTCTGCCTTAAAGGTGTCCACTTGACTTGGCCTCCACAGACTTTTGTGGTGTTGAATTCCACAGATTCACCACCCTCCGACTAAAGAAAGTCTTCTTCCTAAAGGAAAGTCATTTTATTCTGAGGCTGTGCCCTCTGGTCCTAGTCTCCCCTGCTAGTGGAATCATCATCTCCACATCCACTCCACCCAGGCCAGGCCTTGATATGACTTGTTCTATGATCAATGTTCTAAGCCGAGACTTTGTTGAGTTTCCCCGAGCTGTGCCTGGCCTTCTTCACTCCACATTCTCCTGCTGTTGTCAAAAGTAATAGGATCAGAATTAGGCCATTCGGCCCATCAAGTCTACACCGCCATTCAATCATGGCTGATTTATCTCTCACTCTCAATCCCATTCTCCCGCCTTCTCCCCAAAACCCCTGACAACCGCACTAATTAAGAATCTATCTATCGCTGCCTTAAAAATATCCATTGACTTTGACTCCACAGCCTTCTGTGGCAATGAATTCCACAGATTCACCACCCTCTGACAAAAAACAATTACTTCTCACCTCCTGCCTAAAGGAACATCATTTAATTCTGAGGCTATGACCTCTAGTCCTTGAGTCTCCCACCAGTGGAAACATCCTCTCCACATCCATTCTATACATTCAGTATTCGGTACGTTTTAATGAGGTTCTCCCCTCATTCTTCTAAACTCCAGCGAGTACAGGCCCCGTGCCGACAAACGTTCTTCATATGTTTACCCACTCATTCCTGGGACCATTCTTGTAAACCTTCTCTGGACCCTCTCCCAAAATTGCTCACAATATTCTAAATGCGACCTTAGAGAGCCTTGGCATTACATCCCTTGTTTTTTGTATTCCAGCCCTCTTGAAATAAATGCCAGCACTTGTTTTCCATTCCATAGTTGTCCCCATTCCTCACGTTTCCATCTAATCTGCTTTTCAGGACCCCTGGCCTTCTCAAGCATTATCTTGGCATTCCGTGCATGCCAGTATTTGCAAGACAGGGCTCTGTCGTCATGCCCTTTAATACTGCACACAGTCACGCAGTCAGGCACTCTGGCTACTTTAGTTTGGAGATACTGCATGGAAACAGGCCCCGTGGCCTTGCCGAGTCCACGCCGACCAGCGATCACCCGTAGACCAGCACTGTCCCACACATCTTTTTTACAGAAGCCAGCTAGACAAGACAAGAGACAAGAGACATTTATTGTCACATGCAACGATTGGTACAGTGAAATGCGTGGTCACCATACATCCATACGAATAAAATAAAGAACGCAACATACGATAGTCTATAACATAAACATCCCCCGCACAGCGGTATCAAAGTTTCCCACTGTGAGGGAAGGCACCAAAGTTCAGTCAACCTCCTCTCTGTTGTTCACCTGTGGTGGGGGCCTCCCGAGCCCCCTGCAGTCGCCGCTACAGGCGGCCCGATGTTCAGGCCCTCTCACCGGAAGATGGAACTCCGACATCGGAACGGAAGAACATCCTCAGCCATGCTTGGACATCCGAATCGGCCACTTCCTACTGGAGTCCACGGCTCCCAAAGTCCACAGGCCGAGCTGGGTGGAGATTCACGCTGGCGGCCCTCGGCAGAGGGTCCCAGGACTCCGCGATGTTGGTCAGCAGGCCCAACACTCCGGAGCTTCAAAAGGCGATCCCAGGTGAGGCATCGCCCGCTCCGTGATGTATCCAGTGCTGCGCTGCTGCCGCTGAAGCTCTGGTCCGGGTCCCTGGCAGGAAAGGCCGTGACAATCCAGCGAGGAGGGGGGGGGGGGCGAGGACGCGACTCGGAGAAATGTCGCTTCCCCGCCAGAAAGTGTTTCCCCCTTACCCTACCCCCCCCCCCCCCACCACACATAAAATACTAAAACAAATCCTCCAAAACATACTTCACACAAACAAAAAATGTAAAAACGATAGACAGACAGACAGACTGGAGGCAGAGGCTGCCATTAGGCCATTCGGCCCTTCGAGCCTGCACCGCCATTCAATATGATCATGGCTGATCATCCAACTCAGTATCCTGTACCTGCCTTCTCTCCATACCCCCTGATCCCTTTAGCCACAAGGGCCACATCTAACTCCCTCTTAAATATACTAGCCAATGAACTGGCCTCAACTACCTTATGTGGCAGAGAATTCCACAGATTCACCACTCTCTGTGTGAAAAATGTGTTCCTCATCTCGGTCCTACAAGATAATCCCCCTCATCCTTAAGCTGTGACCCCTTGTTCTGGACTTCCCCAACATCGGGAACAATCTTCCTGCATCTAGCCTGTCCAACCCCTTAGGAATTTTGTAAGTTTCTATAAGAAGGAATTGCAGATGCTGGAAAATCAAAGGTACACAAAGATGCTGGAGAAACTCGGCCCAGATGTTGACCCTCCTAGCACACCTGGTCTGCTGCATCGTGCCACACCACCCCTGGCCCAGATGTGCCACAACGGGCCACCTACCTATGCTGATCATGCCGCGGAGAAGTATCATGTGGACCTTGACGGTGGTGGGGATCACCAGGCCGACGGCAAAGCAGACGTTGGCCAGGTGGAAAATTAAATGTTGGATCTCCTTCCAGTTGTCGCAGCTCTCCGTCCCGGCAGAGAAGAGCCCGGTGCCGTTGCCGAAGCCCGCGTCCGAAGCGGCAGAGCTGGTGGCGTTCACCACCACGAAGCTGAGCGTCCTCAAGTAATCCTGTGTGGCGTTCATCCTGCGGGCCCTGAAACAATCGAACAGAAGCACATGAGACACAAAGGGCTGGGGTAACTAACTCAGCGGGACAGGGGGGTGGGTGGGGGAGGCATCTCTGGAGAGATGGAACGGGTGACGTTTCGGGTCGAGGCCCTTCTTCAGACCGAGGGTCACGGGGAGATGGAAGACGGTGATGTCGAGAGATTTACAACAAATGAAAGTCAGGCAGAAAAAAGTTACTAATAAAGGAAACGGGCCACTGTCAGCTGTATCTCTAAAACCTAAAAACAACAATGAATTTCACTGTACCCCGGAACATCTGACATAGAAACATAGACAATAGGTGCAGGAGTAGGCCATTCGGCCCTTCGAGCCTGCACCGCCATTCAATATAATCATGGCTGATCATCCAACTCAGTATCCCGTACCTGCCTTCTCTCCATACCCCCTGGTCCCTTTAGCCACAAGGGCCACATCTAACTCCCTCTTAAATATAGCCAATGAACTGGCCTCAACTACCTTCTGTGGCAGAGAATTCCACAGATTCACCACTCTCTGTGTGAAAAATGTTTTTCTCATCTCGGTCCTAAAAGATTTCCCCCTTATCCTTAAACTGTGACCACTGTGGTCAGAGATGACCAATAAAGTACCATACCATAACCATAATGTCAGATGACAATTGGCAAGATTGAATGCATTAAGGGCCCTGACCAAACACAGATCCAGCCCCAAGAGAGATGGGGCGGGGGGGGGGGTGGGGGGGGGGGGGGTGAAGGGAAGGATCATTAACCATTCACAGCAAATCTTCCACTGATTTCTGCCCACAATGCAAAAACAAAAGGCCGTGTGCTACAAATCCTTTTTATTTTTTAAAAGGGCGCATTTTCTCAATGCATGCAACATTCCAACGCACCATTTAAATAATTCCCCGTTTCAAATGCTTTTCTAATTTGAAACTTGTAGGTTTTCTAATATGGGTCCTGATCCCATTGCATTATATGCACAACTATTTTTAAGGCAGTGATGAGATAGATTCTTGTTTAGTCTGTACGGGTGCCAGTGGTTATGGGGAGAAGGCAGGAGAATGGGGCTGAGAGGGAGAGATAGATCAGCCATGATTGAATGGCAGAGTAGACTCGATGGGCAGAATGGCCTAATTCTGCCCCTATCATTTATGCCTTTATGGTATTCAAACCTACCCTAGTCTATTCTAACCTTTGGGCAGCACGGAGGCGCAGCGATAGAGTTGCTGCCGTATAGCACCAGAGACCAGGGTTCGATCCTGTCTATACTGAGTTTGTTTGTTCTCCCTGTGACTGCGTGGGTTTTCCCCGGGTGCTCCAGTTTCGTCCCACACTTCAAAGATGTACAGGCATGTAGGTTCATTTGGCTTCAGTAAAAATTGAAAATTGGCCCTAGTGTGTAGGATAGTACAGGGTTCGCTGGTCTGCGGGGACTTGGTGGGCCGAAGGGCTTGTTTCTGCGCTGTATCTCTAAACTAAACTCCTCATCCCATCATATCCACATTGCAAATTTTCTCATCAAGTCAAGAGAGTCAAGAGTGTTTTATTGTCATTTGTCCCAGATGGAACAATGAAATTCTTACTTGCAGCGGCACAACAGAATATGTACATAGTACACTGTAAACAATATAATAAATAAGAAAAAGTTCAATATATATATACACATATATATATATATATATATATATATATATATATATATATCGCTCCACCACTGTGCCACCCAAAGTAGATTAGAATAGACTAGATTAGATATATATACACATATAGACATGTATATGCATGCATGTACAGCAGGCAGTGAAGAAAGCTAAAGGCATGTTGCCCTTCTTTGCGAGAGGATTTGAGTTTAGGAGCAAGGAGGTCCTATCACCGTTGTACAGGGTCCTGGTGAGACCACACCTGGAATATTGTGTGCAATTTCGGTCTCCTAATTTGAGGAAGGACATTATTCCTATTGATGAAGTGCAGCGTAGGTTCACCAGGTTAATTCCCGGTATTGCGGGACTGACATATGATAAAATAATGAGTCGACTGGGCTTGTATTCACTGGAATTTAGAAGGATGAGGGGATCTTATAGAAACATATAAAATTCTTAAGAGGATTGGACAGGGTGGATGCAGGAAAAATGTTCCCGATGTTGTGGGAGTCCACAACCAGGGGTCACAGTTTAGGAATAAGGGGTCGGCCATTAAGGACTGAGATGAGGAAAAACCTTTTCACCCAGAGAGTTGTGAATATGTGGAATTCTCTGCCACAGAAGGCGTGAAGGCCGATTCACTGGATGTTTTCAAGAGAGAGTTAGATTTAGCTCTTAGGGATAAGGGAATCAAGGGATAGGGGGAGAAGGCAGGTACGGGGTACTGATTGGGAATGATCAGCCATGATCATATTGAATGGCGGTGCTGGCGCGAAGGGCCGAATGGCCTCCTCCTGCACCTATTGTCTATGTTTCATCTAGTAATCGGAACCCTACATTCCCTAATGGCATCAGGTTATTAAACACTATAAGCTCCATTAAACTTTGAACTACATACTTTGAACAACACTATTTATGCATTATTATTGGGGTTTGTATATATAAGATAGATAAAAGCTGGAGTAACTCAGCGGGACAAGCAGCATCTCTGGAGAAAAGGGATGGGTTACGTTGCCAGTTTTCTAATTTAGACCCGATCCCCATTGCATTACATGCACGTTGCAAGTGTCCCCATCCACTCCCTACACCGTTGCATGATATGCACATTGCAAGAATTCTAATCTAGTCCCAAACCCAATTGCATTACATGCACGTTGCAACCATTCTCTCATCTAGTCCAGGCACATTCCAAGTATTCTAATCTAGTCCCAGCCCCAATGCATTTGTATGCAAGTTGCAAGTGTTGTGATCTTGTCCAGATCCCCAGTGCATTACATGCACATTGCTGTAACATAGATCCGAACCCATTAACACATTGCAAGTATTCTAATCTAATCCCCACACTCAGCGGGACAGGCAGCAGCAAAGATACTAGAGGAGCTTTAGTGTCTTTGGGAAGCAGCATCTCTGGAGAGAAGGAATGGGCGAGACCCTTCTTCACACCTTCTCTCGGTCCCATTGCATCGGTAGTTTTGCAGCAAAGATACTAGAGGAGCTACAAGATCTTTGGTTTGCAGTGCGGTTATTAAAGACAGGCTCACAGCTAACAGCACCATGCAAAATCACTGCAGCGCTGCATTCATTGCACAGGGTGCAACCCTGGCCCCCTGTGTGTGGGGAGAAAAAAAACCATGCACTAAGATCTACCCTTGCCATCACAAAACAGAGCAATGACTCGCTTCCCCCATTTCGATTTGGGTGCGGCGCCTTTGCAACTTCGCTGCTATATTTATCCAGCCGGCAACGAGCTTCAGCTGCTGTTAGCGGGGGGAGAGGAGGGGAGAGGGGGGAGAGTGGAGAGGAGAGGGGGGGTGGAAGGAAACAAACTTCATAAAAATGCAACAAAACCGTACCTTTGCAAACAGCCCAAATAGTTGGAATCGTCTGTTCGTTGCTCAAGGATTTATTTTTTTGTTGGTGTTGTTGCAAGAATCGATCCTCACAAAATAACTTGGGAGAGGCTCCGTGCCAAACAACGCAGAGAGACTGGAGCGAGAGTGTTTTGTTTAAAGGAAACCTCTTTTTAACAGCGCGACGCTGTGTGCATCGACTAAAATAGACTTGCAGGGCTGCAGGAGGCTGGTCTCAAACTCTGAAGCCAGCTGTGATTGGCAAGAGGCATTGGGACTGCCCGAGTCCTGATGGAATGACAGAGCCAGAGATACGAGGAGTCAAATGGGATGTTGCCAGGACTAGAGGTTGTGAGCTATAGGGAGAGGTTGAGTAGGCTGGGTCTCTATTCCGTGGAGCGCAGGAGGATGAGAAGTGATCTTATAGAGGTGTGCAAAATCATGCGAGGAATATAGAAACAGAAAATAGGTGCAGGAGGAGGCCATTCAGCCCTTCGTGCCAGCACCGCCATTCATTGTGATCATGGCTGATCGTCCCCCATCAATAACCCGTGCCTGCCTTCTCCCCATATCCCTTGACTCCACTAGCCCCTAGAGCTCTATCTAACTCTCTCTTAAATCCATTCGGTGATTTGGCCTCCACTGCCATGTGGCAGGGAATTCCACAAATTCACAACTCTCTGGGTGAAAAGGCTTTTTCTCACCTCAGTCTTAAATGGCCTCCCCTTTATTCTAAGACATTGGCCCCTGGTTCTGGACTCGCCCAACATTGGGAACATTTTTCCTGCATCTAGCTTGTCCAGTCTTTTTATAATTTTATATGTTTCTATAAGATTCCCCCCTCATCCTTCTAAACTCCAGTGAATACAAGCCTAGTCTTTTCAATCTTTCCTCATATGACAGTCCCGCCATCCCAGGGATCAATCTCGTGAACCTACGCTACACTGCCTCAATCACAAGGATGTCCAACCACTAGCCCCTAGAGCTCTATCGGGAAGATGCACAGAGTCTTGTGCCCAGAGTAGATGAATCCAGAACCATAGAAACATAGAAAATAGGTGCAGGAGGAGGCCATTCGGCCCTTCGAGCCTGCACCGCCATTCAAGATGATCATGGCTGATCATCCAACTCAGTATCCTGTACCTGCCTTTTCTCCATACCCCCTGATCCCTTTAGCCACAAGAGCCACATCTAACTCCCTCTTAAATATAGCCAATGAACTGGCCTCAATTACCTTCTGTGGCAGAAAATTCCAGAGATTCACCACTCTCTGTGTGAAAAATTTTTTTCTCATCTTGGTCCTAAAAGATTTCCCCCTTATCCTTAAACTGTGACCCCTTGTCCTGGACTTCCCCAACATTGGGAATAATCTTCCTGCATCTAGCCTGTCCAACTCCTAAAGAATGTTGTAAGTTTCTATAAGATCCCCCCTCAATCTTCTAAATTCTAGCGAGTACAAGCCGAGTCTATCCAGTCTATCTTCATATGAAAGTCCTGACATCCCAGGAATCAGTCTGGTGAACCTTCTCTGTACTCCATCTATGGCAAGAATGTCTTTCCTCAGATTAGGAGACCAAAACTGTACGCAATACTCCAGGTGTGGTCTCACCAAGAACCTGTACAACTGCAGTAGAACCTCCCTGCTCCTATACTCAAATCCTTTTGCTATCATGTTATATAGAGATATGAGGGGCAGGTTTGTTACACAAAGGGTGGTGGATGTATGGAACAAGCAGCTAGAGGAGGTAGTTGAGGCTGGGACTATCCCAACGTTTAAGAACCAGTTAGACAGGTACATGGATAGGACAGGTTTGGAGGGATATGGACCAAACACAGGCAGGTGGGACTAGTGTAGCTGGGACACGCAAGCCGTTGTGGGCAAGTTGGGCCAAAGGGCCTGTTTCCATGCTGTATCACTCTATGACTATGAGAAGATTACTCCAGCATTTTGTGCCTATCTTCGGTGAGAAGGTGTTGAGGGTGAGGACAGTTTCTGCCAGGTGGGGGAGCATGTTGGTAGAGGGACATTGGTTGGAGGGCAGCAAGGTGGCGCAGCGGTAGAGTTGCTGCCTCACAGCACCAGAGACCCCAGTTCGATCCTGACTACGGGTGCTGTCTGTACAGAGTTTGTACATTCTCCCCGTGGGTTTTTCTGGATTTAGTTTAGTTTAGTTTAGTTTAGAGATACAGCATGGAAACAAGTCCACGGAGTCCACACCAACCAGCAATCCACACACACTAACACTATCCTACACACACGAGGGACAATTTTCACATTTACACCAAGCCAATTAACCTACAAACTTGTACATCCTTGGAGTGTGGGAGGAAACCAGAGATCCCGGAGAAAACCCACGCAGGTCACGGGGAGAACGTACGAACTCCGTACAGACAGCGCCCGTAGTCAGGATCGAACCCGGGTCTCTGGCGCTGTGAGGCAGCAACTCTACCGCTGCCACAACGGAATAATGAAATTCTTACTTTCTGTAAATCCAGTACTCAATAGATAACAATGAAACAAAATGAAAAAAAAGTTGAATTAATTTAAAAAAAAAACAATATCACTTCGAAATAACACAAAAACCTGAACTTCCAATGGGAAATATTTGATAAGGACAGGACAACAGGAAATCAAACTGCTCAAATGGCCCGTGTGTTTTGATGCATTTTGCAAAAGATATTCATTGAATTATTGATGTACATTATAGTCAAGTTGTTAAGGAACATATTGGACCTCTAATGGACAATGATGGTACGCAAATGAGTTACTCATGCAAAGTGCAGAGATGATTTACGAGGTTGCTGGCTGAGCTACAGGAAGATGTTAAGCAGGCTAGGACTTTATCCCTTGGAGCTCAGGAGGCTAAGTGTTGATCTTATAGAGGTGTATACATTCACGAGGGGAATAGATAGGGTGGATGCACAGTCTTTTACCCAGGTTCCAGGTTCAGTTTCTTCCCAGCTGTGATCAGGCAACTGAACCATCCTACCAAGAGTCAAGAGTCAAGTCAAGAGAGTTTTAATGTCATGTGTCCCAGATAGGACAATGACATTCTTGCTTGCTGCAGCACAACATAATATGTAAACATAACACAGAACAGGAGATAAAAGTTCAGTGTGTCTGTATACCATAGACCATATATATACACAATAAATAAACAGACAAAATGCAATAGGCTGTTATAGTTCAGAGTTTGTTTGACGTCATGTTTAATAGCCTGATGGCTGTGGGGAAGTAGTTGTTCCTGAACCTGGATGTTCCAGATTTCAAGCTCCTGTACCTTCTTCCCGATGGCAACGGAGAGATGAGTGTGTGGCCAGGATGGTGTGGGTCTTTGAGGATATTGGCTGCCTTTTTGAGGCAGCGACTGCGATAGATCCCTTCGCTGGTGGGGAGGTCAGAGCCGGTGATGGACTGGGCAGTGGTTACAACTTCCTGCATTCTTTTCCGCTCAAATTGCCGAACCAAGCCACGATGCAGCCAGTCAGCATGCTCTCTACTGTGCACCTGTAGAAGTTCCAGAGAGTCCTCCTTGACATACCAACTCTCCGTAATCTTCTCAGGAAGTAGAGGCGCTGATGTGCTTTCTTTATGTGCATCCTGACCAGGTTCAGGAATAGCTACTTCCCCACAGCCATCAGGCTATTAAACTCGGCTCGGACAAAACTCTGAACATGAACATCAATAGGAGGAGGAGCCATCTTGGGGAACGGCTGCTAACCAGCAGCCGTCCGTTTAATTCATTTTTTAAAAAAGTTTTTAGTAAGTCTTGTTCTTCGTTTGTCGGAGAAATGGACTTCTTATTGTGGGGGGAAGGAGGTAATTATACTTCTAGGTCCCTACCTGGTCGGTGAGGCAGCTTTTTCTCCGGGCTGCCCCGTCGACCCGTCCTCGTGGCCTACCAGCGGGCGTGGAGCGCCGTTTCCTGGCGGGGACCGCCCAGCACCTCGGTTTCGGTGGCGGCACAGCGCTGGAGCGCTATCGTGGAGCGGAGCGGGTGATGCCTTGCCTGGGTCGCCGCGCTGGATCGACGCGCTGGAGCTCCGGTGAGCCGTGACCGCCGTGTTCAACACCTCCGGGCTGCGGGTCTGCGGAGCGGAGCGGGCGGCGCCGACTTCAACATCGGGAGCCTGGGAGCTCCAAACCGGCGCGGCCCTGTCGGCTTCGGAAGCCGACAATCCCCTGCTAGGAAGCGGCCGTTCCAGGTGGCCCAGCCGCTGTGAGGACTCTCCCGACACCGGGGCAACACCACCCGGCCAGAACGGCCAGGAACATCGGGCCTCCGTAGAGGCAACAGTGGTGGCCTTAATAGGCCTGACTTTAGGTGAACTGGGGATGGGGACTGGACTTTGTGCCTTCCCCCACAGTGGATACCACTGTGGGGGGATGATTTTTCTGTGTGTAAGTTAACATGTTAGTCTGTGTCCAAGATGGCTGCCGGAACGGAGAGTGGACGCTGGCACGCTTTAGCTGCCGCTGCTCTCTCTTCACATTGTGTTTTTTGATTTTTTGATTTTGTGTCTTTGGAGCGATTTCTATCTTTAATTTGTGTATTGATGATGTCATTATTATTTATTTTTCTCCGACTACATGTTTTTTTTCTCTTCTGTCAACTTTTGTAAGGTGTCCTTGGATGTCCAGAAAGGCGCCAGCAAATAAAATGCATTATTATTAATAGCCCATAATCGGTTTATTTGCTCTTTATTAGTTTATTTATTCATGTGTGTATATATTTATACAATGGTATGTGGACACACTGGTCTATTCTGTATTAATGCCTACTATGTTCTGTGTGCTAAAGCAAAGCAAGAATTTCATTGTCCTATCAGGGACACATGGCAATAAAACTCTCTTGATCTTGAACTTGAACTACATAGATAGTAAAGGTTTAGAGGGATATGGGCCAAACGTGGGAAGGTGCGATTAGTGTAGATGTGGCATGTTGGTCGGTGTGGGCAAGTTGGGCCGAAGAGCCTGTCTCCATGTTGTTGCATCCTGCTTCAACGCCAATGAATAATGATAATATGATGTGCTCCAAGCTTATTTCAGCTATCTCTACAAAGGCATGTATGAAAGAAGTGAAGGTGAGTAATTCATGTACTGCAAGCAAAATCAAAACCTATATATCTACAGAACATCTGACCCACACTAGCATAACTGTAAGAGATGTCTGGCTAGTAACTATTTCCATTCATTCTTTTATTTATTTATTTTTTAAATTAGAAGTACAATAATGTGGTACCTTGTAGATACCTAATATATATTGACATGTTACATTTTATGTACAGCTTCTTATTTTATAATTTTTTTAGCAGTAAAAGGAAGGAAAGAAAGAGAATAGTAGAAAAATAGAGAAGTGCGTGATACCGAAAGAGAGAAAATAGAGAGAGAAAAAGAGGAGATAGAAAACAAGGGAATGAAGGAGAAATAGCTATTTATTATTCTTGACCACCCTTCACCCGATCCTGAAACAGTTAATTTCTACCGTATGCTTGTAAGAAGTCGATAAATGGAGACCAAATCATTAAGAATTTGTCTGCTTTGTCTGTTAGGAAGAGTCACATTTCTTCAAGATGTGAGGTTTCCGACATGGTTGAATTCCACATTTTCAATGGATGTATTTTTCCAAAATTGAAGTGTACGTTTTTTTGCCGTTCTTAAACCATAATTAAGGAAAGAATATTTCCATTAATTCAATTGCAAATAAGATCTGGAATGTTATTCATGTACAAACATTACAGTGTACAAAATCATGAGAGGAATAGATCTGGTAGAATATCTTGTCCAGAGTAGGGGAATCGAGAACCAGATGTTTAAAGGTGAGAGGGGGAAGATCGAATAGGAACCTGAGGGGTAATCTTTTCACACAAAGGGTGGTGGATGTATGGAACGAGCTGCCGAGGGATGTAGTTGAGGCAGGGGCCATCGCAATGTTTAAGAAACATTTAGGCAGGCACATGGTCTGAAGAAGGATCTCGACCCGAAACGTCACCCATTCCTTCTCTCCAGAGATGCTGCCTGTCCCGCAGAGTTACCCCAGCTTTGTGTGTCTGTCTTCGATTTGAACCAGCATCTGCAGTTCCTTCCTCCACATAGATAGGAATAGGAAAACTAGGCACAGTGAGATTCTTTGCTTGCATAAACCGTGTACACAAATAGCAGCCACCTATGGCGTTGACCAAACTTGTTCCCCCTTTTGTCCCCCCCTCCCTACCCACAGCGGTTCTCCATTGTCCCCCCCCCCCATTGTCCATTGTTCCATTGTTCTCCTCACACCCCTTCCCCCCCATGTCGGGTCCTCCATTGTTCTTCCCCTCCCCCCTCACGGTGGGTCCTCCACGCTCTCATCGACCATGTGTCGACCCGAGAGGCATTGCTGCCGCCACGAGGCTTCACCACTGCCTAGGCCCCATCGTCGCCAGGCTCCACTTCACCCCTGTCGACGTCCCACTTCACGCCTCCGCCGTGCCGACCCGGGCCCCAGCCGCTAGCTCCGTCGGCCGCTCTGCCCGACCCGGGCTTCCATCCGCGAGGCCCCGGACGTGCCCCAACCCAAGGCTTCCACATGGCGATCCAGGAGGCACTGAGACCGCGGCGTCTCGATAAAAGCCTCCGGCGGCGCGTTCCCAGTCCACAGCCGCGGCCCGGCCGTCGGGAAGCCTTCTGGCCCCGCGCCCCGTCTAGGAGCACAGGTTAAGAGGGATATGGCCCAAAAACAGGCAGGTGGGACTAGTGTAGATGGGGCATGTAGGGCGGTGTGGGCAAGTTGGGCCTGTTTCAACGCTCTATGAGATGAGAAGAACTTTTTTTCACACAGAGAGTGGTGAATCTCTGGAACTCTCTGCCACAGAGGGTAGTTGAGGCCACAGTTCATTGGCTATATTTAAGAGGGAGTTAGATGTGGCCCTTGTGGCTAAAGGGATCAGGGGGTATGGAGAGAAGGCAGGTACGGGATACTGAGTTGGATGATCAGCCATGATCATATTGAATGGCGGTGCAGGCTCGAAGGGCCGAATGGCCTACTCCTGCACCTAATTTCTATGTTTCTATGTTTCTATGTTTTCTATGACTCTATGATTACAATCAAGCCGTCCACCGTGTACAGATACAGGATAAAAGAGAGATATAAAAGAGTGCAGCAATTGTAATGAATGATTGCAGATCCACTTCTGGGACCAGAATGCAGAGAGTGGCCTGGTGTGGGCGCCGTCTTGGGAGTTTAATGTCTTTCTTGATAAGTATTGATGTTAGTAAGGGATAGGGTTTGCCAACTTTCTCACTCCCAAATAAGGGACTAAAGGTCAAAATACAGGACAAATTCCCGACGGCAATTCGTTGACTGACTCGGCCGTGGCTGGGTGAATGATGAGTTGGCCCGGGTGCAGGACTGTAACACAAAGCCCAGAGTAGTAGCAGTCAAATACAGGACAAGGGGCGGTCCCGTATGGGACAAACCAATTTAGCCCAATATAGGGGATGTCCCGGCTAATACAGGACAGTTGGCCACCCTAGTAAGGGAACTCTGCACAGCTACATTGCAGAAGGCTGTGCTTTGTAGTCAAGTCAAGTTTATTTGTCACATACACATACGAGATGTGCAGTGAAATGAAAGTGGCAAATTGACTGGAAT
This sequence comes from Leucoraja erinaceus, assembly GCF_028641065.1. Taxonomy (NCBI): domain Eukaryota; kingdom Metazoa; phylum Chordata; class Chondrichthyes; order Rajiformes; family Rajidae; genus Leucoraja; species Leucoraja erinaceus. The sequence continues at coordinate 4,598,749 of NC_073381.1, read as the reverse complement.
TCTTTCTGAAGGGGTCTCAGATAGACATTGCCATATCTTGTAGCTCGAGTTATGCTTGAAGGAATTTCATATCTTTCCCGTTGCATAAAAATAGCATTTAAGAAGGAACTGCAGGTGCTGGAGAATCAAAGGTAGACAAAAATGCTGGAGAAACTCAGCGGGTGCAGCAGCATCTATGGACCGAAGGAAATAGGCAACGTTTCGTTCCGAAACGTTGCCTATTTCCTTCGCTCCATAGATGCTGCTGCACCCACTGAGTTTCTCCAGCATTTTTGTCTGCCTAAAAATAGTACACAGGGGAATGTCTTATCATTCAATTAGGCATTTGCAAATCACACATTACTAAACAGAAAATGCATCCAAACATTGTCAAACAGTATTTAAACCAATTCTGATCTTGCTGATTTAAATTTTAATTTAACTTTTTATGAAAAAGGTTTTCAAAATTAGTCCAGCTGTTCGTATCAGGGAAAATATAGTGTTGCCGGTAGAAATAGTCTTCTGATTGAGTTAATGACATTTAAAATTACAATTATTTAATTACTACAGCGCCAGAGACCCGGGTTTGATGCTGACCGCGGGTGCTGTCTGTGTGGTGTTTGTACGTTCTCCCCGTGTGACCTGCGTGGGTTTTCTCCAGGTGCTCCGGTTTCCTAACACCAAAGTCAGAACATTTTTCTCCAGGGTGGAAATGTGACAGACAAGAGAGCAATAACACATTTTGAGGCACAATAGAGGAGACTGCATCTTTTTGTAATTTTGTTTCGATGGTATAATATCACCCAGTGGTAAAAAAGTAAGTATGTTTCATTCAATGCATGTCGATGAAGTATCTCCCCATTGTGGAGGTTACTGCTTACGACACGCACAAGACTTCTCCGAGAGAATGGAGATTTCTCTAATTTCGAGTAACCCTTGCATTCCCTCTCTCTCCATCCCTTCCCCGACTCCAGGCCTCCTACAAGACTCACTGTCGTCCTGATCAAAGATCCTATAGCAAGCAAGATAATTTAAATCTTTTTATTTGAATTTTGAATTTGACAGCAATTTGCATACATACAATGATAACAATGACAGTGATAGTCAGGACATAATTGTACAACAGTATGTAAACGACCCTCAAAACCCTTACCCTTACCCTTACCCCCTTGCCCACCCTCTCCACCTGGGGACAAACAACACTCACATACGTACACATCCACACAGATACGATAAGATAAACAAAATGAAAAAAAAAGAAGAAAAAAAAAGGGTGTGGGGGGGGGGGGGGGGGGGTTGAGGGGATAGCAGCTGCAATAAGACAGAGCAGTGATAAAGGACACTCAGTCCTCTTCCGAGTCCGGAAACAAGTTAAGAGAGTTATTAACAAGTTCCAGGAAAGGGTTCCATGTATCTAGGAATGTCTTGGTAGAGCCTTTGAGAGAGAACCTAAGTCTTTCAAGCTTTAAGTTGTAGAGCATGCAAGATAGTGTACTCCTGCTAAAACCAATGTGTAGTACGCTACGGAGCAGAACGTCAGCATTTCCGTCGGCCATTTCAGTAACCTGACCCAACTTTGTATATGCCTCTCGCAGTGTAATCAGCGTTGCAGGGGAACAGTTTGTGTGTGTGATATAGTGTTAGACCCATTATTCATAATTCTGCTATTTTTTGTAAATGATTAATATGTCAATAAATTATAATTCTGTTATTTTTCTTTTTATAATGTTTTTTTTAATTTTCTATTTTTAAAGTTTAAAAAAATATACTTTTAAATGGCTCATGTGCTGTGTTTGAGTTTATGTTTGTATTAAACTTGCACTCTGTAATTCATTTGATCACACTGTTCACAACCAAAGATCCTGTGGTATCTTTGTTCACAACTGTGGTATTTGGTAAAATAATAGCAATATGGAGATCCCAGTTGCTATAGGATGTTTGGATAGGGGCCAAAGATTACTCATGAATCTGCCCCTGACCCTACTATGTCTTTTTCGTCGAGTGGTCTATCTTGCTTTCTATAGGATCTTTGGTCTTGATTAGTTTCACTGTTTCTATCCACTCATTATCACCTTTTCTACAACCAACAATGGACCATTGTGGGCTCCACCTTTCCTTGATCATCCAACTGCTGGCCTTGATTTGTTCTTTCCATGCCTTTCATTCTTTTGTTCTTTGTACCTTTTCATACCTCTAGTTTCCCTCTCCCCTGACTCTGAAGGGGCTGTCCGACTTGGCGATTTTTTTCGGCAACTGCCGGCGTCACATCAGTGTGGCCAAAAGATTTTGGACATTTCGAAATCCAGCGGTAACAAAAAAAATGTTGCGACGCTTGAAAAAACACCGCACGTCACTACGTCATCATGCTGCAAATTTATCAGTGACCTGTTACGTCAGTTAATGATGCCGGCAGTCGCCGAAAAAATAGCCAAGTGGGACAAGCCCTTCAGTCTGAAGAAGGGTCTCGACCCGAAACGTCACCTTGAGTTTAGTTTAGTTTAGAGGTACAGCACAGGAACAGGCCCTTTGGCCCACTGAGTCCGACCAGTGATCCCCGCACACTGACACTATCCTCCACACACAATTTACATTTATACCAAGCCAATTAATCTACAAACCTGTACGTCTTTGGAGTGTGGGAGGAAACTAGAGATCTCGGAGAAAACCCACGCAGGTCACGGGGAGAACGTGCAAACTCCATGGCGACAGCACCGGTAGCCAGGATCGAACCCGGGTCTCCGGCGCTGTACCGCTGCGCCACCGTGTCGCCCCAAAAAAAGGAGTACATTCTTGAAGGCAAATTACAAGAGGAGTTGAGTATAGGAGCAAAGAGGTCATTCTGCAGTTGTACAGGGCCCTAGTGAGACCACACCTGGAATATTGTGTGCAGTTTTTGTCCCCTAATTTGAGGAAGGACATTCTTGCTATTGAGGGAGTGCAGCGTAGGTTTACAAGGTTAATTCCCGGGATTGCGGAACTGTCATATGCTGAGAGAATGGAGCAGCTGGGCTTGTACACTCTGGAGTTTAGAAGGATGAGAGGGCATCTTATTGAAACATATAAGATTATTAAGGGTTTGGACACGCTAGAGGCAGGAAACATGTTCCCGATGTTGGGGGAGTCCACAGTTTAAGAATAAGGGATAGGCCATTTAAAACGGAGATGAGGAAACACTTTTTCACACAGAGAGCTGCGAGTCTGTGGAATTCTCTGCCTCAGAGGGTGGTGGAGGCCGGTTCTCTGGATACTTTCAAGAGAGAGCTAGATAGGGCTCTTAAAAATAGCGGAGTCAGGGGATACGGGAAGAAGGCAGGAACGGGGTACTGCTCGGGGATGATCAGCCATGATCCCATTGAATGGCGGTGCTGGCTCAAAGGGCCGAATGGCCTACTCCTGCAGCTGTTGTCTATTGTCTATTGTCTAAATTAATTCCTGTCGTTCGATAATGTACCGAGTGTGTCGACAGACAGAGTGAAACATGACCTTGCATTCGTGGCGACAAATACAACGATCCAACACATCTTCATTAATCATAGATCAGCTAGAAATGCCACTTACATCGATTACTTTGAACTTCCTCTCTTTAATATATAACATTACAAGGACGCCAGGCGGACTTTCTTTGTATTTGTGCTATTGATTGCAACTGAACATGTGTTTTCTCCCTTTAATCCCTCCCCCTTCCCTGTTGTGTCTCGATAAAGGACCACAGAGGTGTTGAATACTTGTGGGTAGTGTTCGGAAACTGCATGGATAAAAATACCCTAATAGGAGTCATGTACAGGCCTCTGAATTGTAGCCAGGATATATATGCAGTGCGTTGACAAATTTAGGCCCCTTCACTTTTTCCACATTTTGTTACATTACAGCCTTGTTGGTTGAATTCATTTTTTTTTTTTTCCCATCATCAATCTACACACAATACCCCAGAGTGAAGAAGCAAAAACAGGTGTTTAGAAATTTTTGCAAAGTAATAAAAAAGAAATAACTGAAATATCACATTTACCCGTCTTCAGAATCGAAATAGGCAACATTTCAGGTCAGACTGAAGTAGGGGTTTGACCCGAAACTTTGCCTGTTTCATTCGCTCCATAGATGCTGCCTCACCCGCTGAGTTTCTCCAGCATTTATGTCTACCATGGAAGATGCAATTGATACAATATGATACAATGTATTCAGTACAATTGTAGAACATGTGCAGTCTGAAGAAGGGTTCCGACCCGAAACGTTACCTATCCATGTTCTCCACAGATGCTGCCTGACCCGCTGAGTTACTCCAGCACTCTGTGAAACGTCACCTATCCATGTTCTCCAGAGATGCTGCCTGGCCCGCTGAGTTACTCCAGCACTTTGTACCTATCCATGTTCACCAGAGATGCTGCCTGACCTGCTGAGTTACTCCAGCACTTTGAGTCTTTTTTTTAGTGAACCTGCATCTGCAGTTTCTTGTATCCCAATCATTTCTTAAGCATTTGGCTTCAGAGGGAAATTAATCAGGAGGGAGATGTATTAAAGCAGTAGATATCAGATTTTCCATTCACCAAAATGAAACGACGCTCCCATGACCAATGAGAAGATGTATGTTCTCACCAACCTGCAGAGTCTCTTGCCCAGAGTAGATGAATCAATAACCAGAGGATATGGGTTTAAGGTGAGGGGGGAAGAATTTAATAGGAACCTGATGGTAACGTTTTTCACACAAAGGGTGGTGGGTGTATGGAACAAGCTACCTGAAGAGGTAGTTGAAACATAGAAAAATAGGTGCAGGAGTAGGCCATTCGGCCCTTCGAGCCAGCACCACCATTCAATATGATCATGGCTGAACATCTAAAATCAGTATTTAAGAGGGAACTGCAGATGCTGGAGAATCGAAGGTTACACAGAAAAGCTGGAGAAACTCAGCGAGTTTCGGCCCGAAACGTTGCCCAGTCTGAAGAAGGGTTTCGGCCCGAAACGTTGCCTATTTCCTTCGCTCCATAGATGCTGCTGCACCCGCTGAGTTTCTCCAGCTTTTCTGTGTAACCATCTAAAATCAGTACCCCGTTCCTGATTTTTCCCCATATCCCTTGATTCCTTTAGCCCAAAGACCTAAATCTAACTCTCTCTTGAAAGCATCCAGTGAATTGGCCTCCACTGCCTTCTGTGGCAGAGAATTCCACAGATTCACAACTCTCTGGGTGAAGAAGTTTTTCCTCATCTCAGTCCTAAATGGCCTACCCCTTATTCTTAAACTGTGACCCCTGGTTCTGGACTCCCCCAACATCGGGAACATTTTTCCTGCATCTCGCCTGTCCAATCCTTTAAGAATTTTATATGTTTCTATCAGATACCCTCTCATTCTTCTAAATTCCAGTGAATTCCCTGTCGACCCATTCTCTCATCATATGTCAGTCCTGCCATCTCGGGAATTAACCTGGTCAACCCAGGCTGCACTGCCTCGGCCGTTGAGGCAGGGACTATCCCAACATTTAAGAACCATTTAGTCAGTTATATGGATAGGACAGGTTTAGAGGGATATGGGCCAAACGTGGGCAGGTGGGATGAGTATAGATGGGACATGTTGGCCGGTGTGGGCAAGTTGCCCGCTTTACAGCGTGGACATTCATCGTGCCATGCTCAGAAGTCATGGGAGCAGAATTAGGCCATTCAGCCCATCAAGTCTACTCCGCCAGGCCCTTCAGCCCACCGAGTCTGCGATGGCCAGCGATCACCCTGTACACTAGCACTATCCAATACGCTAGGGACAATTTACAATTTTACCAAAGCCAATTAACCTACAAACCTGCACGTCTTTGGAATGTGGGAAGAAACCGGAGCACGGTGGAACAGCCGCGGTAGTTGCTGCCTTACAGCGCCAGATGCCCGGTTTCGATCCTGATACGGGTGCTTGTCTATACGAGTTTGTACGTTCTTCCCGTGACCTGCGTGGGTTTTCTTCGGGTGCTCCGGTTTCCTGCCACACTCCAAAGACGTGCAGGTTTGCATGTTAATTGGCTTGGTGTAAATGTAAATTGTCCTTAGTGGGTGTGGGATAGTGTTAATGTGCAGGGATCGCTGGTCAGTGTGGACTCATTGGGCCGAAGGGCCTGTTTCCGTGCTGTTTCTCTACACTAAACTGCCTCCAACACCATCCCCGGCAGCACTTTCCGGGCACTCACCACCCTCTGTGTAAAAAAAACTTGCCCCGCACATCTATCTATCTATATTTAAAACTCTGTGTGTGTCTGGCTGTGTGGCTGTGTGTGTTTCTGACTTGTGGCTGCCAGCCTTTGATTCGTTGCCACGTTCAACGCCAACACCTGAGCCACAAACGCCCTGATTTTTTCCATTTCGGTAGAGATTTCACTTTTCATTCCAAGTATCCACTCTCATTAAATTTTGTCGTGTTTATGTACACATTTTTAATAAAATCCTTCTCTCCCCCTCCCCCCCCCCCCCCCCCCACCCATTTTGTCGCCTCCTGCTGGCCAGCGACCATAATGGCTGCTGGCGCCCGCATCTCGCATCAAAGACGCCATTTAAAAATGGCCGCACTGCTGAGTGCTGGAATCTTATGTTCGGGAACGGCTTGAGTTGGAGCACTACGTCTCACGTGGGGGCTACGGGTAGGGAACGGGTGCGTTGGGGGAGCAGACCCAACGGGTCTGCACTGGGTCTAGTCTCCTTTAAAATTTGACCCTCTCATCTTAAAGCTGTGCCCTCTAGTCCTTGACACTTCCACCTTGAGCAAAAAGTTCTGACTGTCTATCCTATCTGTGCCTCAAAATAATCAAATAGTATATATCCGGATGTACCAAAGATAAACGTCTATTAATTATATTTAATTCAGAAAACCAAACTGAGCTGAAATCAATGTATAAGGTTTGTGTTTTATTCCCCAACTATAAGTAAATCATTACAGTGCAGGCAAACCACCAACTCAAACTCTCTGGTATTTATGCTTCTGATGTTCCTGCAGATCTTACCTCTTCCAGAGCGAGGAGGTGAAGCATGTTCATTTAGTCGTAGGAGCAGAATTAGGCCACTCGGCCCATCGAGTCTATTCCGCCAATCAATCCTGGCCGATTTAGTTCAGTTTTGTTTAGAGATACAGCGCAGAAACAGGGCCCTTCGGCCCACCGGGTCCGCGACGACCAGCGATCCCCGCACATTAACACGATCCTATACCCACTAGTGACAATTTACATTTATACCAAGCCAATTAAACTGCAAACCTGTACGTCTTTGGAGTACGTAAGGAAACCGAAGATCTCGGAGAAAACTCACGTGATCACAGGGAGAACGTACAAAGTGCGTACAGACAGCTCCCGTGGTCGGGATCGAACCCGGGTCTCTGGCGCTATAAGGCAGCAACTCTACCGCTGCGCCACTGTGCTGCCCAAATCTACTAGAGTAGATTTGAATACCATTAAGACATAAATGATAGGAGCAGAATCAGGCCATTCGGCCCATCAAGTCTACTCCACCATTCAATCATGGCTGATCTATCGTTCGTTCTTAACCCCATTCTCCTGCCTTCTCCCCATAACTCCTGACACCCGTACTAATCAAGAATCTATCCATCTCTGCCTTAAAAATATCCATTGACTTGGCCTCCACAGCCGTCTGTGGCAATGAATTCCACAGATTCACCACTCTCTGACTAAAGAAATTCCTCCTCGTCTCCTTTCTAAAGGTGCGTCTGTTTAGTCCTAGTTCGAAAGGTACGTCATTTTATTCTTGAGGTATAAGGTAAATGATAAGGTCTTTTGTTTTATGAACACCCTCCCTGCTACCACCACAACCGCGTGTCCCGTCCTCGCAAATAGGTCGGGCGGGAGGCGAACTGCAAACACACAAACTCTGCCCAACAGCCCAGGAGGGGTAGGAGTTAGAATGAGGCCATTTGGCCCATCAAGCCTACTCCGTGACTCCCGGTTGCGTCTTGCGCCGACTGACGGTGGAAGCTGGCGTGGCGGAGGTCCCGGCCCATCGTCCAGTCCGGGAGGGAGGGGAGGGGGGGGGAGGGTTGTCGTCACTTGAGCCGCCTGGATCTCCGCTCCGAGAGTTCGCTGATGGGCACTGCCAGGTGGTAGAAGCTGGGCAGCCTGATGTCGTAGCGGAGGCCACTGCTGACGCACACCTTGTCGTTCAGAGAGTGCAGCTTGTCCGCGATGTCCTTGCCGATCAAGACGGAAAAGAGTCTGGATATACGGCGGTGCCGGGCAAATAACAGGTAGAGTTTCTTCCTCCTCCAAGCTGCGAAACGGCAGTCGGTCTCGGCCGTCAGTGTCACCTGGAGGGAAATCCCAACGTGGGAAAGGCAGTATTAGTTTATGCTAGTTTGAGTTGAGTTTATTGTCACGTGTATCCTGGTACAGCAAAAAGCCTATATTGCATGCTAACCAGTCCACAGAAAGACAATACATGATTACAATAAGGCCATTCACAGTGGATAGATACATGATAAAGAGAAGAAACATGGAAAATAGGTGCAGGAGTAGACCCTTTGAGCCAGCAGCATCGCCATTGAATATGATCATGGCCGATCATCCAAAATCAGTACCCCGTTCCTGCTTTCTCTCCATATCCCTCGATTCCATTAGCCCTAAGAGCTAAATCTAACTCTTTCTTGAAAACATCCAGTGAACCGGCCTCCATCGCCTTCTGTGGCAGAGAATACCACAGATTCACAACTCACTTAAAGCACATGGCATTGGGGGTTCAGTATTGATGTGGATAGAGAACTGGCTGGCAAACAGGAAGCAAAGAGTAGGAGTAAACGGGTCCTTTTCACAATGGCAGGCAGTGACTAGTGGGGTACCGCAAGGCTCAGTACTGGGACCCCAGCTATTTACAATATATATTAATGATCTGGATGAGGGAATTGAAGGCAATATCTCCAAGTTTGCGGATGACACTAAGCTGGGGGGCAGTGTTAGGTGTGAGGAGGATGCTAGGAGACTGCAAGGTGACTTGGATAGGCTGGGTGAGTGGGCAAATGTTTGGCAGATGCAGTATAATGTGGATAAATGTGAGGTTATCCATTTTGGTGGCAAAAAAAAACGGGAAAGCAGACTATTATCTAAATGGTGGCCGATTGGGAAAGGGGGAGATGCAGCGAGACCTGGGTGTCATGGTACACCAGTCATTGAAGGTAGGCATGCAGGTGCAGCAGGCAGTAAAGAAAGCGAATGGTATGTTGGCTTTCATAGCAAGAGGATTTGAGTATAGGAGCAGGGAGGTTCTACTGCAGTTGTACAGGGTCTTGGTGAGACCACACCTGGAGTATTGCGTGCAGTTTTGGTCTCCAAATCTGAGGAAGGACATTATTGCCATAGAGGGAGTGCAGAGAAGGTTCACCAGACTGATTCCCGGGATGTCAGGACTGTCTTATGAAGAAAGACTGGATATACTTGGTTTATACTCTCTAGAATTTAGGAGATTGAGAGGGGATCTTTTTTCACACAGAGAGTGATGAATCTCTGGAACTCTCTGCCACAGAGGGTAGTTGAGGCCAATTCATTGGCTATATTTAAGAGAGGAGTTAGATGTGGCCCTTGTGGCCAAGGGGATCAGAGGGTATGGAGAGAAGGCAGGTACGGGATACTGAGTTGGATGATCAGCCATGATCATATTGAATGGCGGTGCAGGCTCGAAGGGCCGAATGGCCTACTCCTGCACCTAATTTCTATGTTTCTATGTTTCTATGAAAACGTTTTTCCTCATCTCAGTCCTAAATGGCCTACCCCCTAATTCTAAACCTGTGGTTAGTAAACATTTGGTGCAAGGTGCAGCCCAGTAAAGTCCGATCGAAGATTGTCCGAGGGTCATCAACAGTGGCGGACTGACCAGGGTGTCAGCTTGCCCGATGGCAAGTGGGCCCCTGATGAAGTGGGCCCCCTTTGTCTCCTGGCAACCAATATTTTTAGACCCAGTCCGCCACTGGTCACCAATGGGGTAGATGGCAGCTCAGGACTGCTCAGTCTGCTCAGTCTGCCTTGGCTTACCAGATCTCCCAGTTGCCAAGCACCTTGATTCGCATTCCATTCCCTCTACTGTCAGAGTGAGGCCACACGCAAATTGGAAGAACAACACCATATACTTCACTTGGGCAGCTTACACCCCAGCGGTATGATTTTTTATTTCTCTAATTTCAAGTAACCCTTGCTTTGCCTCACTCACTGTCCACTGCCGGACCCGCTGAGTTACTCCAGCACTCTGTGAAACGTCACCTATCCATGTTCTCCACAGATGCTGCCTGACCTGCTGAGTTACTCCAGCACTCTGTGAAACGTCACCTATCCATGTTCTCCACAGATGCTGCCTGACCCGCTGAGTTACTCCAGCACTCTGTGAAACGGCACCTATCCATGTTCTCCACAGATGCTGCCTGACCTGCTGAGTTACTCCAGCACTCTGTGAAACGTCACCTATCCATGTTCTCCACAGATACTGCCTGACCCGCTGAGTTACTCCAGCACTCTGTGAAACGTCACTTATCCATGTTCTCCACAGATGCTGCCTGACCTGTTGAGTTACTCCAGCACTCTGCAATTTTTGTCAACCAGCATTTTCAGTTCCTTGATTCTAACTAGGGAGCAGTCCTGAACTACTATCTACATCATTGGTGACCCTCAGACTATCTTTGATCGGACTTTACTGGCTTTACCTTGCACTAAACCTTATCATGCATCAGTACACAGTAAATGGATCGATTGTAATTGTGTATTGGCTTTCTGCTGACGCTTTACACTGTACCTCGGCACACGTGACAATAAAATGAACTGAACTCAGTATTTATTGGTTCCATTTCGGTACATTTGACAAGAAAACACTTTTATCTCTTCAAGTGTCGTGGAAGTGGCAGCGCTGGTGAACGGCAGCGGCTCGCCTGCAGTCCGTTTGTTTTTACTTTTTTGTGTTGTTTTTTTCGTTTTGTCTAGCTAAGTTTTTGTTTTTTTTTAGGTTGCGTTTATGGGGGGGGGGGGTTGAAACGGGGCTTGCCGTCTCTCCCATCGGGGGAATGCGACTTTTTTGTCGTATTCCCCTTCTCTGCCTCCGTCTGCGCCGAGGCCTAATGGCGGAGCTGGCGACCTCGAGGCTCCGGAGGCAGAGCACCGTCAGGACTCGCCCTGGGCTCGCTCCCGTGAGGGTGGCCCAGCTCGGGGCTGGAACGGTGCTCCTGTGAGGGGCTGTGACGCTCCCGTCGGGGCGGTCCAGCCCGGATCGAGGGGCTGAGACTCTCCCGTGAGGGCGGCCCAGCTGGAGGGTGAAACGGCGCTCCCATGAAGGCAGCCCAGCTCGAGGGAAATGGCGCTCCCGTGAAGGCAGCCCAGCTGGAGGGTGGAACGGCGCTCCCGTGAGGGCAGCCCAGCTCGATGGGGAACGGCGCTCCCGTGAATGTGGCCCAGCTGGAGGGTGGAACGGCGCACCAGTCGGGGTGGCCCAGCTCGAGGGTAATGGTGCTCCCATGAGGGCGGCATGGCGCGGCGCTGAGACGCTCACGTGTGGGCGACCTGGCTCAGGGCTGGAACGGTGCTCCGGCGGCTGAGACGGCGTTCTGGCGGCGGCGGTCTGAGTCCGGTGTTCGGCCGCGGGCCAGTGGACGACGTCGTCAACAGCTGCGTCCGCTGGACTGGAGGGCGGCAGCTTCGACCACCCCGGGCCGCGGTGTTTGAGCCGGCCCGTTTGCGGGGTTCGGTGAGCCGCGGGACTGGTTGTACCATCGCCCGGTGGGGAATCGCCTCAGCGCAGAGGGAGAAGAGGAGGGAAGAGACTGCATCCCTAAGATTTTTGCCTCCACCACAGTGAGGAGGTGCTTGGTGGACTCACTGTGGTGGATGTTAATTTGTGTTTACTGTCTGTTCTGTTGTCTATTATTGTATTATTGTATGTATGACTGCAGGCACGAAATTTCGTTCAGACTGGAAGGTCTGAATGACAATAAAGGAAATTCAATTCAATTCAAGTCTCATCTGTGACGATAAGAAGAACTCACTTTCCAATGATCAGGGGAGTGAGAACGAAGTGAGAATTAATGATTGTAATTGGTTTTAATTTACTAACTGATGTGTCTATTTAGTTTAGAGGTACAGTGTGGAAACAGGCCTTTCGGCCCATCGTGTCGGTGCAGACTAACGACCGCTCATACACTAGCATTATCTTACAGACTTGGGACCATTTACAGGCGCCAGCTAACCTACAAATGTGCGCCTCTTTGGACTGTGGGCAGAAACCACAGCGCCCAGAGAAAGCCCACGCAGGTCTCAAGGAGAACGTGCAAACTCCACACTGGCAGAACTCGGGTCTCTGGGGTTGTAACCTCTGGCCATGTAATCACACTGACGAACGCTCGATTGTACACTGTGAATGACTCGATTATATTTCCTTTCCGCTGAATGGGTAGCACGTAACAAAAGCTTTTCACTGGACCTCGTTATACGTGGCAATAAACTAAACTCAAACGCAAGTCTAGCCCTCATCTCAAGTAAGGCAGCAACTCTACCGCTGCACTGCTGTATCTAAAGAATAAGATTAGTATGGCATTTTTTTATTAATCTGCATCACCATAGGTTCACGGTGAACGGGAAAAGATTTAATAGGAATCCGAGGGGTAACTTTTTCACATAAAAGGGTGGTTAGGTTATGGAACTAACTTCCAGAGGAGGTAGTTGAGGCTGGGACTATCCCAACGTTTAACAAACAGATGGGTGCATGGATAGGACAGGTTTGGAGGGATATGGACCAAACGCAGGCAGGTGGGACTAGTGCAGCTGGGACATTGTTGGTGGGTGTGGGCAAGTTGGGTCGAATGATCTGTTTCCACACTGTATCACTCTATGACTGTGTGTTATTCGTGTGTTGTTTATGGTGCCCTGACCTTGAAAGATCGCTCTTGTTCAGTTCAGTTTAGTTTAGATTATTGCCGAGGTACAGTGAAAAGCATTTTTTTTTTTTTTGCGGCTAACCAGTCTGTTCCCACTAAAAAGGTGGAACTCTTAGGGATAGCGGAGTGAAGAGATATGGAGAGAAAGTAGCAATGGGGTACTGATTGTGGATGATCAGCCATGATCACGTTGAGTGACGGTGCAGGTTCGAAGGGCCGAATGGCCTGCTCCTGCACCTATTGTCTATAAGTCAGTGGTTGTCATTTCACCTGAAATATCCCATTCTCCGACGGTCTGAGTGAGTCCCATTCAGGCGAATCGAGGAACTGATACGGATAAATATAATGCAAAAGCTCCCCGTCGGCTGTCACCCGAATCCTGTGAAGAAATAAAGCGAGATTAGGTGTCATCAACACGAAACGCACGCACGCCGTCCGAAATCAAAGCAGAGATTGCTTCAACACTCGACAAGCCCGACGACCTTCGTGGAAATGTCCTGACCCTCAGGTCCAAGTCTCTGAATCTCCTAACAATAGACAATAGGTGCAGGAGTAGGCCATTCGGCCCATAGAGCCAGCACCACCATTCAATGCGGTCATGGCTGATCATCCCCAATCAGTACCCCGTTCCTGCCTTCTCCCCATATCCCCCGACGCCCGCCATCTTTAAGAGCCCTATCTAACTCTCTCTTGAAAGTATCCAGAGAACCGGCCTCCACTGCCCTCTGAGGCAGAGAATTCCACAGACTCACCCCTCTCTGTGAGAAAAAGTGTTTCCTCGTCTCCGTTCTAAATGGCCTACTCCTTATTCCTAAACTGTGTGGCCCCTGGTTCTGGACTCCCCCAACATCGGGAACATGTTTCCTGCCTCTAGCATGTCCAAGCCCTTAACAATCTTATATGTTTCAATGAGATACCCTCTCATCCTTCTAAACTCCATCCTTCTAAACTCATCCTTCTAAACTCATCCTTCTAAACTCCAGAGTGTACAAGCCCAGCTGCTCCATTATCTCACCATATGACAGTCCCGCCATCCCGGGAATTAACCTTGTAAACCTACGCTGCACTCCCCCAATAGCAAGAATGTCCTTCCTCAAATTAGGGGACCAAAACTGCACACAATACTCTAGGTGTGGTCTCACTAGGACTCTGTACAACTGCAGAAGGACCTCTTTGCTCCTATATTCGATTCCTCTTGTTATAAAGGCCATATAACCCCCTTGGACTATTGAGTGCAGATGTTGGGAGGCCATGTTGCAGTTACACAAGACATTGGTGAGGCCACATTTAGAGCAGGCAAGCACGGTGGGAAGAGTTTGACTAATGCACGTAAGGCTGCTGGCCCTGACGGCATCCCCGGGCGCGTGCTCAGTGCCTGTGCTGCGCAGCTGACAGACGTCTGGACTGACATCTTCAACCGGTCACTTGCCCAAGCAGTTGTCCCCACTTGCCTTAAAGCCACCTCCATCGTGCCAGTGCCAAAACACTCCACTGCGGCAAGCCTCAACGACTTCCGCCCAGTTGCACTTACCCCCATCATCACCAAGTGCTTCGAGAGGCTGGTCCTGGCACACCTCAAAAGCTGCCTACCCCCCACACTGGATCCCTATCAGTTTGCCTACCGCAAGAACAGGAGTACGGAGGATGCCATCTCAACGGCACTTCACTCCGCCCTCTCCCACCTTGACAACAGAGACACTTATGTAAGAATGCTGTTCATCGATTACAGCTCAGCATTCAACACCATTATTCCATCAAAACTGATCACCAAACTCGGTAACCTGGGCATCGACCCCTCCCTCTGCAACTGGATACTGGACTTTCTAACCAACAGACCCCAGTCTGTGAGGTTAGACAAGCACACCTCTTCAACCCTCACCCTGAACACCAGCGTTCCTCAGGGCTGTGTGCTGAGCCCCCTCCTCTACTCCCTCTTCACCTATGACTGCACACCTGTACATGGCACTAACACCATCATCAAGTATGCAGATGATACAACGGTGATTGGCCTCATCAGCAACAACGATGAGCTGGCCTACAGGGAGGAGGTCCAGCACTTAGCAGCATGGTGCGCTGACAACAACCTGGCCCTTAACTCCAAGAAGACCAAGGAGCTCATTGTAGACTTCAGGAAGTCCAGAGGCGGCACGCACACCCCCATCCACATTAACGGGACGGAGGTGGAACGTGTTTCTAGCTTCAGGTTCCTGGGAGTCAACATCTCCGATGACCTCTCTTGGACCCACAATACCTCTACTCTGATCAAGAAGGCTCATCAGCGTCTCTTCTTCCTGAGGAGACTGAAGAAGGTCCATCTGTCTCCTCAGATCCTGGTGAACTTCTACCGCTGCACCATCGAGAGCATCCTTACCAACTGCATCACAGTATGGTATGGCAACTGCTCTGTTTCCGACCGGAAGGCATTGCAGAGAGTGGTGAAAATTGCCCAACGCATCACCGGTTCCACGCTCCCCTCCATTGAGTCTGTCCAAAGCAAGCGCTGTCTGCGGAGGGCGCTCAGCATCGCCAAGGACTGCTCTCACGCCAACCATGGACTGTTTACCCTCCTACCATCCGGGAGGCGCTACAGGTCTCTCCATTGCCGAACCAGCAGGTCGAGGAACAGCTTCTTTCCGGCGGCTGTCACTCTACTAAACAACGTACCTCGGTGACTGCCAATCACCACCCCCCCCCCGGACACTTATTTATTTTTTTTATTCAAATCGTTTGCTATGTCGCTCTTCAAGGGAGATGCTAAATGCATTTCGTTGTCTCTGTACTGTACACTGACAATGACAATTAAAATTGAATCTGAATCTGAATCTGAATTTGAATCTGAGTTTCTGCCCTCAATGCCAGGAACCCGGGTTCGATCCCGTCTACAGGTGCCGTCTGTACGGAGTTTGTACGTTCTTCCCGTGACCTGCGTGGGCTTTCTCCGGGTGCTCCGGTTTCCTCCCACACTCCAAAGACGTTTGTAGGTTATAATTGGCTTTGGCAAAACTGCAAATTGTCTTTAGTGCGTGTAGGGGCAGTGTTAGTGTACGTAGGGTGGCTGGTTGACATGGACTCGGTGGGCCAAAGGGCCTGTTTCCGCGCTTTCTATGAACTAAACTAAACTAAACAAGTCAGGCAACTTCGATGGGAAGCATCTGCCCCTCAGGCCTGTGTCTCTGAACCTCTTTACCCTTAGGATATTGAGTATGGCAGGCGAGGGCTCTATTCTTTGGAACAAAGAAAGATGAGGTGTACAAAATCATGAGAGGAATAGATCAGGTAAATGCACCCAGAATATTGTTTCAACAACTAAGTTACAGAGATAGGTTGAATAAGTTAGGTCTTTATTCTCTGGAGCGCAGAAGGTTAAGGGGGGACCTGATAGAGGTCTTTAAAATGATGAGAGGGATAGACAGAATTGATGTGGACAAGCTTTTCCCTTTGAGAATAGGGAAGATTCAAACAAGAGGACATGACTTCAGAATTAAGGGACAGAAGTTTAGGGGTAATATGAGGGGGAACTTCTTTTACGCAGAGAGTGGTGGCGGTGTGGAATGAGCTCCCAGTGGAAGTGGTGGAGGCAGGTTCATTGGTATCATTTAAAAATAAATTGGATAGGCATATGGATGAGAAGGGAATGGAGGGTTATGGTACGAGTGCAGGCAGGTGGGACTAAGGGGAAAAAAAGTTGTTCGGCATGGACTTGTAGGGCCGAGATGGCCTGTTTCCGTGCTGTAATTGCTATATGGTTATATGGTTAATAAGAGTAGGTTTAGAGTGAGGGGAAAAATATTTATTAGGAACCCGAGGGGTAATTTTTTTTAAACAAAGAGTGCTGGGTGTATGGGACGAGCTGCTGGAGGAGGTAGTTGAGGCAGGGGCTATTGCAACTTTTAAAGAAACATTCAGGCAGGCACATGGATAGACTTAGACTTAGACTTAGATCCTTTATTTGTCATTCTCGTGGATAGGACAGGTTTAGAGGGTTATAGGCCAAACACAGGCAGGTGGGTCTAATGTAGGTGGGACATGATGGTCGGTGTGGGCAAGTTGGGTCAAAGGGCCTGTTTCCACGCTGCGACTATGACTCTAAGTGTCGACAACTGGAATATGGGATTGGTGTAAAGTGGAGACACAAGGAACTGCAGACGCTGTAGAACACAAAGCGCTGGAGTAACTCAGCATCTCTGGGGTAACATGGACAGGTGGTCTTTCAGGCCAGGACCCCTCTTCAGACCAAAACACCGTCTTGCGGAATCTTGCGTTCAGTCTGAAGAAGGGTCCCGACCCGGAACGTCACCTATCCATGTTCTCCTGCAATGCTGCCTGACCCGCTGTGTTACTCCAGCACTTTGAATAAATAGGTACCTGTTGGCTGGCAGGAACACAGTGGGCCGAAGGGCCTATATCCTGCTGCCCCACTCTGAAACTTTGCTCCTGAAAATCCTCCCTATAATACTGTGGACTCACCGACCGACATTGCCTATATTTGTCACATCATGTCATAGAATGATACAGTGTGGAAACAGGCCCTTCGGCCCAACTTGCCCACACCGGCCAGCCTGTCCCATCTACACTGCCTGAGTTTGGTCCATATCCTTCTAAACCTGTCCTATCCGTGTACCAGTCCAAGTGTTTCTTAAACATTGAGATAGTCCCTGCCTCAATCACCTCCTCTGGCAGCTCGTTCCATACACCCACCACACTTTGTGTGAAAAAGTTACCCCCTCAGATTCCTATTCAATCTTTTCCCCTTCTCCTTAAACCTGTGTCCTCTGGTCCTCGATTCACCTACTCTGGACAAGAGACTCTGTGCGTCTACCCGATCTATTCCTCTCATGATTTTGTACCCCTCAATAAGATCACCCCTCATCCTCCTGCGCTCCAAGGAATAGAGGCCCAGCCTGCTATCGACACCAACATTTCTCAGTATCACTCGACATGTGATGGGATTAAACGGAGAACATAAGAAACCAAGTGGTAGCGAATGCCCGATCAATCCACTACAAGCACATTACTTGTGATCTAATTATTTTGGGTGGTGCCTTTCATGAGATCATCGGGTCATTTATTTATGATGCATTCGCTGTAGCCAGGACTCGAGAACCTGAGCTATAGGGAGAGGCAGGGCAGGCTAGGATTCTATTCCATGGAGCGCAGGAGGATGAGGGGTGATCTTATAGAGGCGTACAACATCATGAGGGGAATAGCTGAGGGGTGAATGCACAGAGTCTTTTACCCTGAGTGGGCAAATCAAGAACATAGATTTAAAGTGAGAGGGGAAAGACTTAATCGGAACCTGAGGGGCAACTTTTTCCAACATCGGGTGGAACAAGTTTTCAGAGGATGAAGACACAAAAAGCTGGAGTAACTCAGCGGGTCAGGCAGCATCTCTGGAGAGAAGGAATGGGCGATATTTCGGGTCGGAACCCATCGGAGGAGGTGTTTGAGGCAAGGACAATAACAACATTTAAAAGAAATTTGGACAGGTACATGGATAAGATCATAAATGATAGGAGCAGAAATAGGCCATTCGGCCCATCAGGTCTACTCCAATGTTCAATCATGGCTGATCTAATGCTCTCTCCTAGCCCCATTCTCCTGCTTTCTCCCCATAACCTCTGACTAATCGGGAAAGGTTTAGAGGGATATGGGCCAAACTTAGGTGAATGGGACAGACTGATCTTGGTAGGCACGGACAGGTTGGGCCGAAGGGCCTGTTTCCCCCCCCCCCCCCCCCCCCCCCCCCCCCAATTGTCTGAATCTGCGGCTATAACTTGCCAACATGTCCGGTGTTATTGCAGGCCGAAGGGCCTGTTCCTGTGCTGTGCTATTCTAACATGGTGGCCGATTAGGAAAAGGGGAGATGCAGCGAGACCTGGGTGTCATGGTACACCAGTCATTGAAAGTAGGTATGCAAGTGCAGCAGGCAGTAAAGAAAGCGAATGGTATGTTAGCATTCATAGCAAAAGGATTTGAGTTTAGGAGCAGGGAGATTCTACTGCAGTTGTACAGGGTCTTGGTGAGACCACACCTGGAGTATTGCGTACAGTTGTGGTCTCCAAATCTGAGGAAAGACATTCTTGCCATAGGGGGAGTACAGAGAAGGTTCACCAGACTGATTCCTGGGATGTCGGGACTTTCATATGAAGAAAGACTGGATAGACTCGGCTTGTACTCGCTAGAATTTAGAAGATTGAGGGGGGATCTTATAGAAACTTACAAAATTCTTAAGGGGTTGGACAGGCTAGATGCAGGAAGATTGTTCCCGATGTTGGGGAAGTCCAGAACAAGGGGTCACAGTTTAAGGATAAGGGGGAAATATTTTAGGGCCGAGATGAGAAAAACATTTTTCACACAGAGAGTGGTGAATCTGTGGAATTCTCTGCCATAGCAGGTAGTTGAGGCCAGTTCATTGGCTATATTTAAGAGGGAGTTAGATGTGGGCCTTGTGGCTAAAGGGATCAGGGGGTATGGAGAGAAGGCAGGTACGGGATACTGAGTTGGATGATCAGCCAGGATCATATTGAATGGCGGTGCAGGCTCGAAGGGCCGAATGGCCTACTCCTGCACCTATTGTCTATGTTTCTATGTTAACATTCTCATAGAAACATAGAAACATAGAAAATAGGTGCAGGAGTAGGCCATTCGCCCCTTCGACCCTGCACCGCCATTCAATATGATCATGGCTGATCATCCAACTCAGTATCCTGAACCTGCCTTCTCTCCATATTCCAGCATTCTCCCTGCATTCTTAAAACGAATAGTCGCCACAAATTCACTACGAGCTTCATCGGATCTGTTTTATTCCGTGCAGCCATTCGGGGCTCCGGCTGGTGAAACGCAAGCAGGTAGTAATTTAAAAACTCTTTCTCTTTCTCAGACACACGTGGGGAATGCTAAAGAGGAATATGGGCCAAATGGGACCATCTAAGGTGGGGCACCTTGATTGGCATAACAAGTTGGGCCGAAGGGCTGTGTATGAGTAGACTCTATGGCAACTGAACCATCCTACCAACAACTAGAGAGCGGTCCTGAGCTACTATCTACCTCATTGGAGACCCGCGGACTATCTTTAAGTGGACTTTACTGGACTTTATCTTGCACTAAACGTTATTCCCCTTTTCCTGTGTCTGTACACTGTGGACGGCTTGATTGTAAACATGTATTTTCTTTCCGCTGACTGGGAAGCACTCAACAAAAGGCCTGGATAGAGTGGATGTGTAGAGGATGTTTCCACCAGTGGGAAAGTCTATGACTAGAGGCCTCAGAATAAAAGGATGGACATTTAGACGAGAGAGGAGGAATTTCTATAGTCAGAGCGTGGTGAATCTGTGGAATTTATTTCCACAGGCAGCTGTGGAGGCCATCGATGGATATTTTTAAGGCGGAGATAATATTCAGATAATATTCTGCCTTCCTGTTCTTGCCACCTAAGTGGATAACCTCACATTTATCCACATTAAACTGCATCTGCCATGCATCTGCCCATTCACCCAACCTGTCCAAGTCACCCTGAATTATCATAGCATCCTCCTCACAGTTCACACTGTCACCTAGCTTTGTGTCATCTGCAAATTTAGAAAATAGAAAATAGGTGCAGGAGGCAGCATCAAGCCAGCACTGCTGATTTGCTAATGTTACTTTTAATCCCTTCATCTAAATCATTAATGTAAATTGTAAATAGCTGCGGTCTCAGCACCGAGGCTTGTGGTATCCCACAGTCACTGTCTGCCATTCTTAAAGGGACCCTTTAATCCCTACTCTTTGTTTCCTGTCTGCCAACCAATTTTCTCTCCATGTCAGTACCCTACCCCCAATACCATGTGCTTTAATTTAAATTTGCCCACTAATCTCCTATGTGGGACCTTATCAAAGGCTTTCTGAAAGTCCAGAAGTCCAGAAAGTACACTATATCCTCTGGCTCTCCCTTGTCCATTTTTCTAGTTACATCCTCAAAAAATTCCAGAAGATTAGTCAAGCATAATTTCCCCTTCGTAAATCCATGCTGACTCGGACCCATCCTGACCCAACCTCTGCAATTGGATCCTCGACTTCCTCATTCACAGACCACAGTCTGTTCGTATTGGTGGAAATGTGTCAGCCTCAATAACAATCAGCACAGGAGCACCTCAAGGCTGCGTGCTCTATACTCAGCCCCCTGCTGTACTCACTCTATACTCATGACTGCGTAGCCAGTCACAGTGCGAACTCCATCATCAAGTTCGCTGACGACACCACTGTTGTGGGACGTATCACTGATGGGGATGAGTCAGAATACAGAAGAGAGATCGAGCAACTGTCCATATGGTGCCAGCACAAAAACCTGGCCCTCAACACCAGCAAAACCAAGGAACTGATTGTGGACTTTGGAAGGAGTAGGAGGGGGACCCACAGCCCCATTTATATCAACGGGTCGATGGTTGAAAGGGTCAAGAGCTTCAAATTCCTGGGCATGCACATCTCTGAAGATCTTTCCTGGTCCGAGAACACTAACGCAATTATCAAGAAAGCTCATCAGCGCCTCTACTTCCTGAGAAGATTACGGAGAGTCGGTTTGTCAAGGAGGACTCTCTCTAACTTCTACAGGAGCACAGTAGAGAGCATGCTGACCGGTTGCATCGTGGCTTGGTTCGGCAATTTGAGCGCCCTGGAGAGGAAAAGACTCCAAAAAGTAGTAAACACTGCCCAGTCCATCATCGGCTCTGACCTTCCTTCCATCGAGGGGATTTATCGCAGTCGTGCCTCAAAAAGGCTCGCAGTATCATCAAAGACCCGCACCATCCAGGCCACACACTCATCTCCCTGCTACCTTCAGGTAGAAGGTACAGGAGCCAGAAGACTGCGACAACCAGGTTCAGGAATAGCTACTTCCCCACAGCCATCAGGCTATTAATCCTGGCTCGGACAAAACTCTGATTATTAATAACCCATTTTCTGTTATTTGCACTTTATCAGTTTATTTATTCATGTGTGTATATATTTATATTATGGTATATGGACACACTGATCTGTTTTGTAGTAAATGCCTACTATGTTCTGTGTGCTGAAGCAAAGCAAGAATTTCATTGTCCTATACAGGGACACATGACAATAAACTCACTTGAACTTGAACTTACTGCTATCCAAATGTGCCGCTAATTCATCTTTCAAGAACGAGCTAGATAGGGCTCTTAAAAATAGCGGAGTCAGGGAATATGGGAAGAAGGCAGGAACGGGGTACTGATTGGGGATGATCAGCCATGATCACATTGAATGGTGGTGCTGGCTCGAGGGGCCGAATGGCCTACTCCTGCACCTATTGTCTATTGTCTATTTATAATTGTCTCCAGCATCTTCCCCACCACCGATGTCAGGCTAATTGGTCTATAATTCCCCGTTTTCTCTCTCCCTCCTTTCTTAAAAAATGGGATAACATTTGCTATCCTCCACAAGAACGGATCCTGAATCTATAGAACATTGGAAAATGATCACCAATGCATCCACGATTTCTAGAGCCATCTCCTTAAGTACCCTGGAATGCAGACCTTCAGGCCCTGGGGATTTATCAGCTTTCAGTCCCATCAGTCGACCCAACACCATTTCCTGCCTAATGTGGATTTCCTTCAGTTCCTCCATCACCCTAGGTCCTCTGGCCACTAGTACATCTGGGAGATTGTTTGTGTCTTCCTTAGTGAAGACAGATCCAAAATACCTATTCAATGCGTCTGCCATTTACTTGTTCCCCATAATGAATTCACCAGTTTCTGTCATCGAAGGACCCACTTTTGTCTTAACTAATTTTTTTCTCTTTCACTTAACTGAAGAAGCTTTTACTATCCTCCTTTATATTCTTGGCTAGCTTACCTTCGTACCTCATATTTTCTCCCCGTATTACCTTTTTAGTTATCTTCTGCATTTCGTTGTACCTATACATGTATTTGTGCAATGACATTAAAGTTGAATTGAATTCTGTTGCTCTTTAAAAGTTTCCCATTCCTCTGGCTTCCCGTTCATCTTTGTTATGTTATACTTCTCTTTTATTTTTATACTGTCCTTGACTTCCCTTGTCAACCACGGTCAGATTCAGATTCAGATTCAGATTCAATTTTAATTGTCATTGTCAGTGTACAGTACAGAGACAACGAAATGCATTTAGCATCTCCCTGGAAGAGCGACATAGCAAACGATTTGAATAAATAATAATAAGTGTCCGGGGGGGGGGGGGGGGGTGGTGGTGATTGGCAGTCACCGAGGTACGTTGTTGAGTAGAGTGACAGCCGCCGGAAAGAAGCTGTTCCTCGACTTGCTGGTTCGGCAACGGAGAGACCTGTAGCGCCTCCCGGATGGTAGGAGGGTAAACAGTCCATGGTTGGGGTGAGAGCAGTCCTTGGCGATGCTGAGCGCCCTCCGCAGACAGCGCTTGCTTTGGACAGACTCAATGGAGGGGAGCGAGGAACCGGTGGTGCGTTGGGCAATTTTCACCACCCTCTGCAATGCCCTTAGAATCTTTCATCCTCTTTGGAATGAACTGATCCTGCACCTTCTGTATTATTCCCAGAAATGCCTGCCACTGTCATCCCTGCTAGGGTTCTTTTCCAGTCAACTTTGGCCAGCTCCTCCCTCATGCCACCATAGTCCCCTTTGCTCAACTGTAATACTGACACTTCCAATTTTCCCTTCTCCCTCTCAGATTGTAGATTAAAACTTATCATATTGTAGTCACTACTTCCTAGTGGCTCCTTTACCTCTCAGTCTGGTATGGCAGTTGCTCTGCTGCTGACCAGAAGGCACTACAGAGAGTGGTGAGGACAGCGGAGAAGATCACCAGATCACCCCACCCTGCAATCCAGGACTTATACCCATCTCGCTGTCGCAAGAGAGCAACCAATATCATCAAAGACACCACCCACCCAGCACACAAACTGTTCACTCTCCTACCATCTGGCAAGCGCTACCGCAGCATGCGGAGCAAAACCACCAGATTCAAAAACAGCTTTTTACCTCAGGCCATCAGACTACTCAACACACTCAAGAAAATTCCATGAACATTTAACTTTAACTCAATGTCTGCAGTATGCTATTTGCACTTTTCTATATTGCACCTTTATTATTGCACTTTAATAACATACCTCAACATTTTACTACAGTCTGGCACACTGTGAATATTTTAAATCATGTATAATGTCTATCTTATTGGTATATTGTCTGTCTGTGTTATAAATATTACTTGCACATTTGGAGTATGGGGAAACGCAATTTCAATCCAATTTATTTGAATTGACAATAAAGTTTACTTTGAACTTTGAACTTGAACTTTTGAGTTCCCTTATCAAATCTGGTTCATTATACAACAATCCAGAATTGCCTTATAAATCCAGAATTGCCTTCTCCCTGGTAGGCCCCAGTACAAGCTGTTCTAACAATCCATCTCGGAGGCACTCCACAAACTTTCTTTCTCGGGTCCAGTACCAACCTGATTTTCCCAGTCTACCTGCATGTTGAAATCCTCCATAACCACCTTTGCTACATGCCAATTTTAACTCTTGATTCAACTTGCGCCTTATCTCCAGGCTACTGTTTGGGGGCCTATAGATAGACCATCCTGTATCTGTGCACTGTGGACATCTGGATTGTAAAGGGCCTGTCCCACTTACGCGACCTTTACAGGCGACTGCCGGCACACGCCATAGGTCACCGAAATTTTCAACACGTTGAAAATTCAGCGGCGACCAGAAAGACGCTACGAATCTTTGGAGACATCCCACGACCATAGGCATTTTGGTGGTGAGATGTCTCCACGGTGGTGAGATGCCTCCAAAGAGTCGTAGCGTCTTTCTGGTCACCGCTGAATTTTCAACATGTTGAAAATTTCGGCGACCTATGACGGGTGCCGGCAGTCGCCTGTAAAGGACAGGCCCTTAATCGTGTATTGTCTTTCTGCCGACTGGCAAACGCGCCACAAAGTAGCTTTAGAAAGGAGATGAGGAGGAATCTCTTTAGTCAGTGGGTGGTGAATCTGTGGAATTATTTGCCACGGACGGCTGTGGAGGCCAAGTCAATGGATATTTTTTAACACATGACGGAAAACTAAATCTGTGGCTCATTTAAGGTAGACAAAAATGCTGGAGAAACTCAGCGGGTGAGGCAGCATCTATGGAGCGAAGGAAATAGGCAACGTTTCGGGCCGAAACCCTTCTTCAGTCTGAACCTTCGATTTTCTAGCATCTGCAGTTCCTTCTTGGACTATGGCTCATTTAGTTGGCTGCCACCTACCTCCCCTCTCTACCTCCCATCTACCACCCACCTACCACCCACCTCCCTCAGTACCTCGCACCTACCTGCCTTCCATCTATGACCTCCCTAACTACCAGCTACCTACCACCACCTCACACCTACCACTCTTACGACCTCCCACCTACCTGCCTCCCTAACTCCCAACTACGACGTCCCCACCTCACACCTACGACCTCCCCACCTCCCACCTACCTGCCTCCCTAACTCCCACCTACGACCTCCCCATCTCCCACCTACGACCTCCCTACCACCCACCTACGACCCCCCCACCTCCCACCCACGACCTCCCTACCTACGACCTCCCCCACCTCCGACCTCCCTACCTACTACCTACGACCTCCCTACCCACCCACGACCTCCCCACATCCCATCTACAACCTCCCTACCCCCACCTACGACCTCCCTACCACCCACCTACGACCTTCCCACCACCTACCTACGACCTCCCACAAGTCCCTCACTACCAGCTACCTCTCCCAGCTACCACCTTACCTCCCGACCAAGAGGAGCGAGAGCCTTTCGATGGGAGTCTTCCCCTCCATGGCGTAGCAGTGGTCCTTGTCCAGCGAGACCAGGCTGCAACAAGTGACCAGTTTCTTGTAGACGGTGAGTGGCACCCCGAGGGGCTGGAGGACGGCGGCGTACAGGTTGTGCAGCTCCTCGGGGAATGAGACGCTGCGGAGCTGGTAGGCGACGTGGACGAGCTGCACGGCCGAGACGACGACCAGGGCGAAGTTCCAGGAGAAGATATCGGCGGCGCACACGTCGGTCCACGCCCAGATGGAGGTGCAGAGGAAGGCGGCGGCCAGGAGCAGGTTGATGTACAGCAGTCCCACCAGCCCGCTGCCGCCCATGTAGCCCAGGGTGAAGAAGACGTTGGCCAGCTGGTACACCGAGCCCTCCACCCCGCTCTTCCACTCGCCGCAGGTGGGCTGAGCCCAGAGTAGGGTCTCCCACAAACTTGCGTTGTCGCTCTCCATCTATCTAACCCGTTCCTCGGTCACAAATCTAGCAGCGGCGCCCGGTCGGGGGAGAGAAGGTGAGCCAGCCCAGAGCAAGGCGAGAGAGAGATCCCTCCATCAGTTTGTGTTTAAAAAAAAAATTAGGAAAAGTCACCCCCTCCCTCTCTCCCCCTGCCCCGTCCGGTTTACAAACAAATAACTCTACCATCAAAACAAAGCCAAGCCAACATCTCACGACAGCCAAGACCTGGGTCGGACAGCGCGGCCAGTGAGTAAGCGCTGAGTTGGTGCGTTCATGATATCATGTGTGCTGGGATTTCACTGACTGACAGCCGGCAGGCAGGTTTATAACGGGTCCTAATGGCCACCGACCTGCCA
The DNA here is from genome assembly GCF_028641065.1 of Leucoraja erinaceus. Lineage (NCBI taxonomy): Eukaryota > Metazoa > Chordata > Chondrichthyes > Rajiformes > Rajidae > Leucoraja > Leucoraja erinaceus. The sequence continues at coordinate 4,572,289 of NC_073381.1, read as the reverse complement.
GCGCTGAACGAAAACACACACACTCACTGACTGCCACATTCTCAGTTCACTTTCAAGAGTGTGCAGGGGAGGAACTGCAGATGCCGCTTTGCAACGAAGATAGGCGCAACATGCTGGAGTAACTCAGCGGGACGGGCAGCGAGCATCTCTGGAGGGACCCATTCCTTCGCTCGCTGCCAGTTCCCTTCTGAGTTACTCCAGCATTTTGTGTCCATCTCAGTCCAGTTCGGTTTTAGTTTATCGCCGTGTGTGGGGAGGGACTGCGGATGCTGGGTCACATTTCCTTGATTATAGTTGCTTTATCTGCCTAACTTCCACCCACCCAGCCTGAGCTATAGGGAGGGGTGGAGCAGGCTGGGGCTCCATTCATTGGAGCGCAGGAGAGAAGGGGGGGGGGGGGTGATCTTATAGTGGTCACAGTATGGAAACAGGCCCTTCGGCCCAACTTGCCCACACCGGCCAACATGTCCCATCTACACTACTCCCTCCACCTGCCTGCGTTTAGCCCATATCCCTCGAAACCTGTCCTAACCATGTACCCGTTGACAAGATCATGAGAGGAATAGATCGGGTAGACGCACAGAGCCTCTTACCCTGAGTAGGGGAATCGAGAACCAGAGGACATCGGTTTAAGACGAGAGGGGGAAAGATTTAATAGGAACCTGAGGGGTAACGTGTTCACACAAAGGGTGGTGGGTGTATGGAACAAGCTGCCAGAGGAGATATTTGAGGCTGGGACTATCACAACGTTTAAGGCACATTTAGACAGGTACAAGGATAGGACAGGTTTAGAGGGATATGGGCCAAACGCAATCAGGTGGGACTAGTGTAGATGGGACATGTTGGTCGGTGTGGGCAGGTTGGGCCGAATGGCCCTATTTCTCTATTCTCTAGTTACCATCTATATCTCTCGTCCCCCTCTCCCCCGACTCTCAGACTGAAGAAGGGCCTCCTATTCATTCTCTCCAGAGATGCTGCCTGACCCGCTGAGTTACTCCATCCACGTCTCACGCTATCCCGATGCTTTGGTCTCTCATTGCCAATTCATACTATTTTTATTTGAGGGGATGGGCGTACAGGGATAACGGGAGAGGGGTTCAAGTTCGGGAATATGGTGTAGGAAGGAACTGCAAGTGCTGGTTTACACCGAGGATGGGCACAAAATGCTGGAGTAACTCAGCGGGACCGGCAGCATCTCTGGACAGAAGGAATGGGCGACATTTCTGGTCTAGACCCTTCTTCAGACCCATTCCTTCTATCCAGAGATGCTGCCTGTCCCGCTGAGTTACTCCAGCATTTTGTGTCTATCTTCAGGAATATGGATTAGGAGAGTTTTGCCGCAGTGCTACTATCGTCTAAAGTTCGTGGCTGGATGTGGTCACATTAAAAAATAATGATCACCGAGAAAGGACAACGTGGGATTGTGTTTAATGCAAGATACGTACTTGCAGCGATGGCGTCGAATGCGAGAAGCCTTTAAAAGGAAAGTGGGTTGAATAGTGGAGCATAGGCTGAAGGAACCTCCAGGCGTCAGTGATCATAATATGATAGAAATCTCGTGAACTTTATGATGTCTTCAGTTCATGATGTGTTCAGTATTCAGTGGAAGAGCATCTGCAATCTGCAGAAGGGTCCCGACCCGAAACATCACCTATCCGTGTTCTCCACAGATGCTGCCTGACCCGCTGAGTTACTCCAACACTCTGTGTAACGTCACCTATCCATGTTCTCCACAGATGCTGCACGACCCGCTGAGTTACTCCAGCACTCTGTGAAACGTCACCTATCCGTGTTCTCCACACATGCTGCCTGACCCGCTGAGTTACTCCAGCACTCTGTGAAACGTCACCTATCCATGTTCTCCACAGATGCTGCCTGACCCGCTGAAGGAAGGACATTATTGCCATAGAGGGAGTGCAGAGAAGGTTCACCAGACTGATTCCTGGGATGTCAGGGCTGTCTTATGAAGAAAGACTGGATAGACTTGGTTTATACGCTCTAGAATTTAGGAGATTGAGAGGGGATCTTGTAGAAACTTACAAAATTCTTAAGGGGTTGGACAGGCTAGATGCAGGGAGATTGTTCCCGATGTTAGGGAAGTCCAGGACAAGGGGTCACAGCTTAAGGATAAGGGGAAAATCCTTTAAAACCGAGATGAGAAGAACTTTTTTCACACAGAGAGTGGTGAATCTCTGGAACTCTCTGCCACAGAGGGTAGTTGAGGCCAGTTCATTGGCTATATTTAAGAGGGAGTTAAATGTGGCCCTTGTGGCTAAGGGGATCAGGGGGTATGGAGAGAAGGCAGGTACGGGATACTGAGTTGGATGATCAGCCATGATCATATTGAATGGCGGTGCAGGCTCGAAGGGCCGAATGGCCTACTCCTGCACCTAATTTCTATGTTTCTATGTTTCTATGAGTTACTCCAGCACTCTGTGAAACGTCACCTATCCATGTTCTCCACAGATGCTGCCTGGCCCGCTGAGTTATAAATTCATAGATGTTATTAGGAGCAGAATTAGGCCATTCGGCCCATCGAGTCTACTCCGCCATTCAATCATGGCTGATCTATCTTTCCCTCCTAACCCCATTCTCCTGCCTTCTCCCCATAACCCCTGACACCCGCACTAATCAAGAATCTATCTAACTCTGCTTTAAAAAAAATATCCATCGACTTGGCCTCCTGTGGCAATGAATTGCACAGATTCACCGCGCTCCAGTTACTCCAGCAGTTTGTGTCCTTTTTGTGAAAAGTGAAAGTATGGGTGAAAAGAGGAGAACTCTTTAAAACATTGCAGGCTGACAAGTCCGTATGTCAAACAGTATTTAAAAAAAGAGACAGTGCTGGTATAACTCAACGGAAACAAACCAGGCACATTTTGTCTTTGTTTTTGGAAACCACATCTGCAGTTCCCTGGGTCCAGCAATATTGACAGGTACATGAATTCATAAGTTGTAGAAGCTGAATGAGGCCATTCGGTCCATCAACTGTACTCCGCCATTCAATCATGGTTGATTTATCTCTCCCCCCTAACCCCATTCTCCTGCCTTCTCCCCATAACCCCTGACACCTGCACTAATAGACAATAGACAATAGATGCAGGAGTAGGCCATTCGGCCCTTCGAGCCTGCACCGCCATTCAATGTGATCATCCCCGTTCCTGCCTTCTCCCCATATCCCCTGACTCTGAGCCCTATCTAGCTCTCTCTTGAAAGTATCCAGAGAACCGGCCTCTGAGGCAGAGAATTCCACAGACTCACAACTCTCTGCGAGAAAAGGTGTTTCATCGTCCGTTCTAAATGGCTGACCCCTTATTCTTAAACTGTGGCCCCTGGTTCTGGACTCCCCCAACATCGGACATCGTGGGATTGTGTTTAAGGCAAGACGTGTACTTGCATCACAAGTCCCACTTTCAGTCTGAAAAAGGGTCCCGACCCGAAACATCTCCGAACCCCTTTTCTCCAGAGATGCCGTCTGTCTCGCTGAGTTACTCCAGCACATTGTTTTCTGTCCTCGGTATAAAGCAGCATTTGCAAGTTCACGCTTATCGCAATGAAAACCCGTCCACGTTGGAAGATAATTTGCGATTCCATCACATATTATCCCGAAGGCTTGGTCATCTTCTCTTTTTGCATCAATATCTCCAGAGCCCTCCAGAGCCCAGATGAAATGTAAAGTCCCCCCGCTGCCAGGCATCGCTCTCTCCCGTTTACTGGTGGAGTAGGTTCACCGGCTGCAAACGGAGAATCTCTGTAAACTGAACGGGAATTCCGAACACAAACACTTCCAGCTATTGTGTAGAAAACAACTGCAGATGCTGGTTTAAATCGAAGGTAGACACACTATGCTGGAGTAACTCAGCGGGACGGGCAGCATCTCTGGAGAGAAGGAATGGGTCGATGTTTCGGGTCGAGACCCTACTTTAGACTTATCTGCTGTACCCGTCCTTGTAAGCGCCCCCCTTTATGAAAGCGATCTGTTAAATCATTGAAGGACAAAAATCAAAAATCCACCAGGCATTCCTTGCTCTGCTTCATAAGTGAGAGAAGCGGGATTAATTAGGCCATTCGGCCAATCAAGTCTATTCTGCCATCTAATCATGGCTAACCTATCTTTCCCTCTTAACCCATCTCAGTCCTACATTTGGCCCATATATCCTTCTAAACCTTGCGTATCCATGTACCTGTCTAAACCTCGTCTAACGCTGGTATACTACCTGCCTCAACTACCTCCAACGGCAGCTCGTTCCACCACCCACACTCTGAGGGAAAAACTTGCCCCTCAGGCTCCTCTTAAATCTTGCCCCTTCCCACCTTAAACTTGCCCTCTCATCTTAAATAGACCAGAGCCTTCCTGCTAACAATGCAAAAAAAAAAAATTAATGCAGGGGCCATGAAACTAGTTTTGTACATGTATCATATTTGCTAAATCGCAAAGAAAAATTCACCTTGTTTATTTTGTAGAGGTGGCACGATGGCGCAGCGTTAGAGTTGCTGCCTTACTGCGCCGGTTCGATCTTGACTACGGGCGCTGTCTGTACGGAGTTTGTACGTTCTCATCAGTTCATAAGTGATAGGAGCAGAATTAGGCCATTCGGTCCATCAAGTCCACTCCACCATTCAATCATGGCTGACCGCCTGTGGAATTCTCTGCCTCAGAGGGCGGTGGAGGCAGGTTCTCTGGATGCTTTCAAGAGAGAACTAGATAGGGCTCTTAAAGATAGCGGAGTCAGGGAATATGGGGAGAAGGCAGGAACGGGATACTGAGTTGGATGATCAGCCATGATCACATTGAATGGCGGTGCTGGCTCGAAGGGCCGAATGGCCTACTCCTGCACCTATTGTCTATGGTCTATCTATCTCTCCCTCCTAACCACATTTTCCTGCCTTCCCCCTCATAACCCCTGACTGCCTGGGTTTTTCCCGAGATCTTCGGTTTCCTCCCGCACTCGAAAGACATCCGGGCTTAAGGGTTAATTGGCTTGGTATAAAATCCTAGTGTGTAGGATAGTGTTAGTGTCGCTGGTCGGTGTGGGACTCGGTGGGCCGAAGGGCCTGTTTCCTCACTGCATCTCTAAACGAAATGATTTGTATTCTTAGTTTCAGGGCCACGTTTGCTGTTGTCCTTCGCTTTTGATAGCATCTTCTACTGTTATTTAATTTTCAGCACAGGGGATATTTGCTCGGCAAAATGCATTTCCAGTGGGATTCTAGGGGTTAATGTCATGCAGACAAATTTAGCAGCTGCATCAATCACTTTATATATAGCCAGATTCAAGAAGCATGCTGCTGCAATATTAAAAATAGTCACAAATAAGTATCTCAGGTTACCGCTGCCTCAGTTGCAGGCAGCGTGCAAGAATACTATTGATTATCAATGGTTCTGGACTCCCCTCTCGAGCACCTTTTTGTACAGAATCAGTCATATAACATGGATACAAGCCCTTCGGCCCAACTTGTTCCCTCTGTGCTAGTCCCACCTGCCTGCATTTGGCCCATATCCCTCTAAACTTGTCCCATCCATGTACCTGTCTAAACATTGCGATAGCCCTTGCCTCAAATACCACATTCAGCTCATTCCATACACCCTTTGTGTGAAAAAGTTACCCCTCAGGTTCCTCTTAAATCTTTCCGCTTTCACCTGAAACCTTTGTCCTCTGGTTCTTGATTTCAGTTATTGCAGTTCTCTGTATTGCCAAACTGGTGCAGAATTTGCCTGGAGCACCAAGGCAAATTCCTTGTATGTGAATACTTGGCCGATAAACTTATTCATTCATTCATTCAATTAAAACCTAAAACGAAATCTCCTCCCTCGACTCTGTCCAGGGACCCCGACAGTCCTTTCAGGCGAGGCAGAGGTTCGCTTGCACCTCCTCCAACCTCATCTACTGTATCCGTTGTTCAAAGTGTGGACTCTTATACATCGGCGAGACCAAACGTAGACTGGGCGATCGTTTCACTGAACACCTTTGCTCAGCCCGCCCGAACCTTCTGGATCTCCCAGTTGCCAAACACTTTAATTCCCCATCCCATTCCCACACTGTCTTGCTGTCCCAGACCTCCTCCATTGTCATACTGAGGTTAAACACAAATTGGATGAACAACATCTCATATTTCATAGAAATTAGGTGCAGGAGTAGGCCATTCGGCCCTTCGAGCCTGCACCGCCATTCAATATGATAATGGCTGATCATCCAACTCAGTATCCAGTACCTGCCTTCTCTCCATACCCTCTGATCCCCTTAGCCACAAGGGCCACATCTAACTCCCTCTTAAATATAGCCAATGAACTGGCCTCGACTACCGTCAGTGGCAGAGAGTTCCAGAGATTCACCTCTCTGTGTGAAAAAAGTTTTTCTCATCTCAGTCCTAAAAGATTTCCCCTTATCCTTAAGCTGTGACCCCTTGTCCTGGACTTCCCCAACATCGGGAACAATCTTCCTGCATCTAGCCTGTCCAACCCTTTAAGAATTTTATAAGTTTCTATAAGATCCCCTCTCAATCTCCTAAATTCTAGAGAGTATAAACCATCAAGTCTATCCCGTCTTTCTTCATAAGACAGTCCTGACATCCCAGGAATCAGTCTGGTGAACCTTCTCTGTACTCCCTCTATGGCAACAATGTCCTTCCTCAGATTTGGAGACCAAAACTGTACACAATACTCCAGGTGTGGTCTCACCAAGACCCTGTACAACTGCAGTAGAACCTCCCTGCTCCTATACTCAAATCCTTGCTTGGGCAGCTTACAATCCAGTGGCCTAACTTCAAGTAAGCCTTTCATCCTCCCTCTTTCTTTCCCTCCCCCACCCAAGTTGTACCAGCTTCAAAGTCATCTTGTTGAGCCTCATTGTCTATACTCACCTAGCCCACAGCTAGGAATGGCCGCCTGCTTCCTTTATCATTGTTACTTTTTTTGCAATACAGGGTATCTTTAATTCATTTGTTCTATATCTCTCCTTATCACCGTCTATATCTCTCGTTTCCCTTTCCCCTGACTCTCAGTCTGAAGCAGGGTCTCGACCCGAAACGTCACCTCCAGAGATGCTTTTTGTGTCTATCTTAGGAAATCAACAAAATTCTTTGCGGTTTGGGAAATAAATTCAGAAAAAGTCGATATGTAGAGTAAATTGAGTTTTATTTTTCATGTACATAAAGTGACATTGTTTGATATGACCTATTTGTGACGTGTTCTCACCAAGGCGAAAATATTTTGCAGTGTAATATTGAAATCCAATTTAAAATACACTGAAACCACATGGTAAACATCCAGCTGAATGAACTGACCTGCAAATGGAATCTGGTTTGTAGTTTGAATGGTATTAGACTTACTGAGGCATACTTTAGAGTAAGGGTAAAAAAAAGTCATCATTCATGCTCTATTTCTTTGCACTATTCACACTTAAAAAAAAAATCTGTCTTGGCAAAAGTGAATTCTCCTGGGATACGGCATGTGGTTCACCAAATGCGCTGGAATTGAGAGGCAAAATCTTTGACTACTCTCCCTCCCGCTACTGTGTGAATTTGCACAGTAGTTGGACTTGCAAGATACAGAGCAGAAACAGGCCCTTCGGCCCACCAAGTCCGCGCCGACCAGCGATTCCCGCACAGTAACACAATCCTACACGCACTAGGAACAATTTACATTTATACCAAGCCAATTAACCTACAAGCCTGTACGTCTTTGGAGTGTGGGAGGAAACCGGAGCACCCCAGAGAAAACGCACGCAGGTCACGGGGAGAACGTACAAACTCCGTACAGACAGCACCCGTAGTCAGGATCGAACCCGGGTCTCTGGCGCTGTGAAGCAGCAACTCTACCGCTGCGCCACCGTGCCGTTCTATAGTCCTTGACAGAAACTATAGAGTTCTGGGAGATACAAGGGGAACTGTATCGGGCTTCCCCCAATATAACACACACACAAAAACCTAATGATACAGAGCCCATTACATTTCCAACATTAGACTCAAGATTCAAACTTCTGTTTGTTGGTGACTTTCATGCTTTGGAATGGGGCTAAACATTGCCATGCAGCCAAACAGATAGACTTCTGTCAAACCACAAAACAAACTCCAGTTGGTCATGAAATGATGTCAGATATTTGTGGAGAGAACTTTAAACATCAAATGGCTTGTTTCATTCAGCATATCTAAATAACCATGAGAGAGACTTAACAATTCTAACTGGAGATCTTATAGAGATGTAGTGTATAAAATCACGAGAGGAATAGATCGGGTAGATGCACAGAGGAGGGGAATCGAGGACCAGTGGACATAGGTTTAAGGTGAAGGGGGAAAGAATTTATGGGAATACGAGGGGCGACTTTTGCACACAAACGCAGGCAAGTGTAGATGGGACATGTTGGTCGGTGTGGGCACGTCTCTTGCACAGAGGAGGGTAATCGAGGACCAGGAGACATAAGTTTAAGATGAAGGGGGAAAAGATTTTATAGGAATACGAGGGGTAACATTTTCACCAACGCGGGCAAGTGGGTCTAGTGTTGGTCAGTGTGGACAAGTTGGGCCGAAGGACCCGTTCCCACACTGTATGACTCAAACTGTAGTATCTACATGTATGAATTGTATTTAAACCAAACCAATCCCACTCTACAGTATTGGCAACTACCAGGTTTCAATGCCTTCCAGAAAATTATACAGGGACAAACGCTGAATTCATTCATTTTTAGTTTCATTTATGCATTTATGGCCAATGATTAAAAATCTCAGGGGATCGTTAATAACAAAAAGATTTATATGAAACAAAAACAAACCAAAAATGAATCAAACCGTAACAACGAGGAGGGGGGGTGGATCGAGTGGATGTGGAGAGCTTGTTTCCACTAGTGTGAGAGTCTAGTACCAGAGGCCACAGCCTCAGAATAAAAGGACGTACCTTTAGAAAAGAGATGAGGAGGAACTTCTTTAGTCAGACGGTGGTGAACCTGTGGGAATTCATTGCCACAGACGGCTGTGGAGGCCAAGTCAATGGATATTTTTAAGGCGGAGATTGACAGATTCTTGATTAGTACGGGTGTCAGGGGTTATGGGGAGAAGGCATGAGAATGGGGTTAGGGGGGGGAGAGATAGATCAGCCATGATTGAATGGCAGAGTAGACTCGATGGGCCGAATGGCCTAATTCTGCTCCTAGAACTTATCATGACTCTCTCTGTCAATGGGGATAAAGAAACCACTGGAATATTAATGCATGGCCAATTTGTCACATGTTCTGATTCCTGTATGAGATCCTGGCATTTCTGGAAAGGTGGTTTCTTCCTTCCTGGAGAGTGAGATTACAACTTGTTTGCCAAGTGTCGAGATTTTTCTTGCAACATAACACTTAGTCCACATTACTAATGTAACACTACCGAGTTCCGAAAATCCCACTTCGCGCCACACACTATTTTGTTTTGGATGCCTTCCATTCTTCAAGGTACTCTATTTTAAATTTTGTCTACAGGTATTCTTGCCGTCACTTTCTCGACAACGGTTAAATGCGGAGACGACAGCGTCTTTCGTCTTCTCAATCGATCCACTGCAGCTGCAGAGTCTGTGCAATGAAAGCGAACATGTCGGACACCTCCTGAATGACTTTAGCCGTGGGTTTCCCCGCGCCGTGCCCGGCTTTGGTGTCCACGTAGATGAACAGGGGGTTGACCTGACTCGGGCTCCGTCCCACCACGTGCTGCAGGGTGGCGATGAATTTCATGGAGTGGAGAGGGACTACCCGGTCATCGTGATCTGCGGTCATCAGCAGCATCGCTGGGTACTGTATCCCTTCCCCGGCCGGCACCTTAATGTTGTGAAGTGGAGAGTATCTAAAAAAAAAAAAAAAAAAAATACTTTCAGAGTGGTAGAACGCAGAAACAGGCTCTATGGAGCATTGACTGGTCAGCCCCTTACAGGGAGGAGTGTGGAGGCTTTGGGAAAAGGTGCAGAGGAGGTTTACCAGAAGGCTGCCTGGAGCAGAGGAAATGTAGGCTACAAGTAGTGGTTGAACAATCTTAAGATTGTTTCCTCTGGAATTTGGGAGGTTGAGGGGACGTGTCAGTCATACAGCGTGGAAGCAAGCCCAGGGGCCCAACTTGCCCGCACCGACCAACATGTCCCATCTACACCAGCCCCACCTGCCTGCGTATGGCCCATAATCCCTCGAAACCTGTCCTATCCACCATGTACCTGTCTAAATGTTTCCTTAAAGAAGTAATAACGGCACATTTGTATATCAGTAAAAGGATTGGTCTCCTAATTTGAGGAAGGACATCCTTGCTATTTAGGCAGCTTCAATGTAAATTCACGAGGTTAATGGCGGGGCTGTCATATGATGAAAGTTTGGAAAAACAGTGCTTGTATTCACTGGAATTTAGAAGGATGACGGGGTATCTAGATTCAAGATTCAAGAGAGTTTATTGTCATGTGTCCCAGATAGGACAATGAAATTCTTGCTTCGCTTCAGCACAACAGAATATAGTAGGCATAAATAAATACAGAACAGATCAGTGTGTCCATATACCAATGAATATATATATATATATATATATACATACATACATATAATATATATATATATATATACACACACACACACACACACATAAATAAACAGATAAAGTGCAATGGGCTATTTAATGATCAGAGTTTTGTTTGAGTTGAGTTTAATAGCCTGATGGCTGTGGGGAAGCAGCTATTCCTGAACCTGGATGTTGCAGATTTCAGGCTCCTGTACCTTCTACCTGAAGGCATCGGGGAGATGAGTGTGTGGCCAGGATGATGTGGGTCCTTGATGATGCTGCCAGCCTTTTTGAGGCAACAACTACGATAGATCCCCTCAAAGGCAGGGAGGTCAGAGCCGATGATGGACTGGGCAGTGTTTACAACTTTTTACAGTCTTTTAAGCTCCTGGGCGCTCAAGTTGCCGAACCAAGCCACGATGCAACCGGTCAGCATGCTCTCTATTGTGCACCTGTAGAGAGAATCCTCCTTGACATATCGACTCTCCGTAATCTTCTCTGGAAGTAGAGGCGCTGATGTGCTTTCTTTATAATTGCATCTGTGTTCTTGGACCAGGAGAGATCCTCAGAGATATGCACGACCAGGAATTTAAAGCTCTTGACTCTCTCCACCATCGACCCATTGATATAAACGGGACTATGGGTCACCATACTACCCCTTCCAAAGTCCACAATCAGTTCCTTGGTTTTGCTGGTGTTGAGAGCCAGGTTATTGTGCTGGCACCATTTGGTCAAATGGTCGATCTCCCTTCTACACTCTGACTCATCTCCATCAGTGATACGTCCCACAACAGTGGTGTCGTCAGCGAACTAGATGATGGAGTTCGCACTTTGACCGGCTACGCAGTCATGAGTATAGAGTGAGTACAGCTTATGTTACAGAAACATATAAAATTATAAAAGGACTGGACAAGTTAGATGCAAGAAAAATGCTCCCAATGTTGGGGGAGCCCAGAAACGGGGTCAGTGCCTAAGAAAAAGGGGAGGCCATTTAAAACTGGGATGACAAAAAACCTTTTCGCCCAGAGAGCTGTGAATTTGCGGAATTCTCTGCCACGGAGGACAGTGGAGGCCAATTCACTGGTTTCATTTAAAAGAGTTAGATAGAGCTCTTGGGGCTAACGGAGTCAGGGGATATGGGGAGAAGGCGGGCACGGGTTACTGATTGTGGATGATCAGCCATGATCACAATGAATGGCGGTGTTGGCTCGAAGGGCTTAATGGCCTCCTCCTGCAACTATTTTCAATGTTTCTAAGCACAATTACCCCAATCAGTACAGAGTCCATACGCAAGAGGCGCCATTTATTGTCCCAGCTGCAGCCGGCCACAAAGGCCTCCATTTCAGTCGTCCCGCGAACCATTGTCCCTCTCCTTGCCCAGCCTTTTCAGCCCCTGTTCCCGGGACTTGTCTCTGCTCTATTTCCTCGATGCTTCATGCATTACATATCTTCCTCCTCTAGTGATCTCTATACAGTCAGTGGAAAGAGAAACAATCTTGTTTGCAACATCCGCACATTTTGCATTGCAGGAAGAGATAAAAAGGAAGTGGTGGAAATTAGCAGCAGGGCGGCACGATGGCGCAGCGGTAGAGTTGCTGCCTTACAGTGCCAGAGAATGCCAAGAACTTCAAATTCCTCGACGTGCATATTTCCGAAGATCTTTCCCGGTCCCAGCACACTGATACAGTTATAAAGAAGGCACATCAGCGCCTCCACTTCCAGAGAAGATTACGGAGAGTCGGTATTTCAAGGAGGACTCTCTCGAACTTCTACAGGTGCACAGTAGAGAGCATGCTGACTGGCTGCATCGTGGCTTGGTTTGGCAACTTGAACGTCCAGGAGCGGAAAAGACTACAGAAAGTTGTGACCACTGCCCAGTCCATCATCGGCTCTGACCTCCCCACCATCGAAGGGATCTATCGCAGTCGCTGCCTCAACAAGGCAGCCAACATCATCAAAGACCCACACTCATCTCTCCATTGCCATCGGGAAGAAGGTACAGGAGCTTGAAATCGGGAACATCCAGGTTCAGGAAAAGCATCTTCCCCACAGCCATTAGGCTGTTAAGCACGACATCAAACAAACTCTGAACAATAACAGCTTATTGCACTTTATCTGTTTATTTATTGTGTATATATATATGGTCTATGGTATATAGACACACTGAACTTTTATCTCCTGTTCTGTGTTATGTTTACATATTCTGTTGTGCAAGAATGTCATTGTCCTATCTGGGACACATGACAATAAAACTCTCTCGACTCTTGAGACCCGGGTTGGATCCTGACTATGGGCGCTGTCTGTATGGAGTTTATACGTTCTCTCTGTGACCGTATGGGTTTTTGCCAGGTGCTCCAGTTTCCTCCCACACAGCAAAGACATGCGGGTTTGGTTAAATGACTTCAGTAAAGATAGTAAATCGTCCCTATGTGTAGGATAGTGCTAGTGTACTAGTAGTGCAGTGTAGTAGTTGCTGGTCAGCGTGGGCTCGATGGGCCGAACTGCCTGTTTCTGCTCTGTATCTCTAATGGTATCCATCTATCTGTGATCGCTGGTCAGCACAGACTCGGTGGGCTGAAGGGCTTGTTCCCACACTGTGTCACTAACGTCTAACTAGAAACATAGAAATTAGGTGCAGGAGTAGGCCATTCGGCCCTTCGAGCCTGCACCGCCATTCAATATGATCATGGCTGATCATCCAACTCAGTATCCCGTACCTGCCTTCTCTCCATACCCCCTGATCCCCTTAGCCACAAGGGCCACATCTAACTCCCTCTTAAATATAGCCAATGAACTGGCCTCAACTACCCTCTGTGGCAGAGAGTTCCAGAGATTCACCACTCTGTGCGTGAAAAAGTTCTTCTCATCTCGGTTTTAAAGGATTTCCCTTTATCCTTAAACTACTTTCCTTACAAATCCTCTAAACCCAAGGTCAACAGTTGAGTTCCTGTTGATGAGGAGATCATCCAACTACCCTGGCCCGTGAAGGACACATGGTACTGGGGTTACCCAGCGGGACAGGCAGCATCTCTGGAGAACATGGACATGCGACGCTTCGGGTCACGGCCCTTCTCCAGTAAGCCAGCGCCTGCGATCCCTTGTTTACACATTTCCGTCTGCCCTGGCCCAGTGAGTGGATTTCAGAGATTCCCGGCCTGCGTGGCTCACAGAATATACTTCCCGAGCCTTTCGAGTGTATCGGAGAAGTTCGACCGACAACTTACTTGATCAGGTAGTTGAACTGCTCCTTGAACTCTGAGCAGCCAAAGTCAGTGGTCCAGGCGTGGCCAATGGTGAACTTGTGAAACTTGAGCATATCCATGACTCCCACCTGTGCCACGGCGCAGCCAAACAGGTCGGGACGTTGATTCACGCAGGCCGCTGTTTTAATGGAAGGATAAAGAATCGTGAGAGCGGTAAGTATTAACCAAGGTTCAAAACCACTGGAATGGAAAACTTCACTTGGAGAATTTGTTCTCAACGCATATATGGACATAATTCTTGATAAGGAAAATAAATAAATGACAATTGAATGCAATTCAGGATCTACAGCAGAATTGGATAGGACTGTTTAGGAAGGAACTGCAGATGCTGGTTTATACCGAAGATAGACACGAAATGCTGGAGTAACTCATCGGGACAAGCAGCTACTCTGGAGAGATGGAAAGGGTGACGTTTCGGGTCGAGACCCTTCTTCAGCCTGAGTTTCAATGGGGAGGGAGACAGAGACGTGGAAGGGTAAGGTGTGAAAACACAGATCAAAGGGGACGATGGTCAAGGAAATGTAGAATGGCACATTGTTAGCTGAGGGGAAGCTGACAACGAGGCATACAATGAGTAGTATTTAATCAGGAGGACAGTGGAACTAATCAGAGAACTGGGGGGGGGGGAGGGGGGAGGAGAGAAAGTAAGGGTTCCTTAAAGTTAGAGAAGTCAATATTCACCCCGCCACTTAAAATTAGACCAAAGGACCTAGGAGGGAGAGATAGGTCAGCCATGATTGAATGGTGACTAGTCTTGATGGGCCGAATGGCCTTAATTCTGCTCCTATCACTTATGAACATGAACTTTGTTTAGTTTAGTTCAGAGATACAGTGCAGAAACAGGCCCTTCGGGATGTGGACAAGGAATTGTCGACATACATTTGGATGTCAGGCTTATCACATGAGGAATGATTGAGCAGGTTGGCCCTGAAACATCAGAGTCACAAGAGCAAGATCATTTATTTCAATGTAAGATTCTGACAGGGCTTGACAAGGTAGATGCTGAGACATTGTTCGATTGTTTCAGAAAAGGAAGTGGCCATTAAAATGGAGATGAGGAAGAATATCAGTTACCACAGCCTCTTTACTCCAGAGGATTATATTTAACATACATTTGGGGATTTGAGAAGAATCAGAGATACTAGAAAAGAGGCAGGTTAGAAGTTGAGGCCCACAAAGTTTCCCAGTGATCGAAGTCACACGCACGCACAAATAAATTAACATACCCACTAAGAGACCACCATTGGAGCCTCCATTTATGGTCAACTTCTTTGAAGTAGTGTAGCCCTCCTTGATAAGAACTTCAGCAGCACATTGAAAATCATTGAAACAATTTTGCTTGTTTTCCAGCATGCCACCTGCAATGAAAGCACAGAAACATTGAGACTTGGTGACCTTTCTCCCCGTCAATATCATTTCGGTAATCAATGAAGGAATTGCCCAATGCGTCTGAATATGTTTCTTGTCCGCTCCCAGGTGAAGTCCAAGTCTGCGGCATTCGAATCAAATGATCCTGAGCAGTGGAAGAAATCGAACTGCAACCTTACGGAGGCTACGAGGGAATGCTGAATCAAGCTGGAGCCGTGAGGTAATGAAATTGGGCAGCACGGCGGCGCAGCGGTAGAGTTACTGCCGTACAGCGCCGGAGACCCGGGTTCCATCCTGACTACGGGCGCTGTCTGTACAGAGTTTGTACGTTCTCCCCGTGACCTGCGTGGGTTTTCTCCGGGATCTTCGGTTTCCTCCCACACTCCAAAGACGTACAGGTTTGTAGGTTAATAGGATTGGTAAATGTAAAAAAATTGTCCCTAGTGTGTGTGTGGAGGGTTATGGGATAGTGCTAATGTGGGGAACTAAGGGGAACAAAATTTGTTCGGCATGGACTTGTAGGACCGAGATGGCCTGTTTCCGTGCTGTAATTGTTATATGGTTATATGGTAGTGTGTGTGTGTGTAGGATAGTGTTAGTGTGCGGGGATCGCTGGTCAGTGTGGACCCGGTGGGCCGACGGGCCTGTTTCCGCGCTGTATCGCTAAACTAAACAAAATGGATAACCATAGACTGCGGCAAGGATTGCATTCCATAACGAGCTACAAAGCAAAGGTGGGCAGTATCGCTGGCATCAACGGGCGGGCCCAGATGAACATAACGCACCCTATGCCCGGTTTGAACAGCAGATCGGCGAGGAAACGGCATCAACTCCTCCAGCCTTGGCTGTGCCTGTACCAATGGTTACCGTGGCCTTCCTGAGAGTGAAACCGTGGATAGCAACCGGTGGTCCCTGGCAGCATCCTCAGGACCTGAGCAGTTCAGCTAGCGGAGGCATTCGCAAACATCTCACCACTCCATTCGGAGGTCCCCACCTGCTTCAAGAAGACCACTATTACCTTGGTGTAATGTAATGTAGTAATGCCTTAGTAACTACCATTTTAGTTTCGAAGGATGAGGGGGAGTGGGGGCCTTGATGAAACTTACTGAATGGTGAAAGACCTGGATAGAGTGGATGTGGAGAGGAGTGGGAGAGTCTAGGATCAGAGGTCATAGCCTCAGAATAAAACAACGTACCTTTAGAAAGGAGATGAGGAGGAATTTCTTTAGTCCGAGGGTGGTGAATCTGTGGAATTCATTTTGGAATCTGTGGAGTCCGTCAATGGATATTTTTAAGGTGGAGATTGACAGATTATTGATTAGCAAGGGTGATGGGGAGAAGGCAGGAGAATGGGGTTGAGAAGGAAAGATAGATCGGCCATGATTGAATTGGGGGAGTGTACATGATCGGCCGAATGGCCTTATTCCACTCCTCCAACTTATGAACTCATCCAATGGCTCTGACATTCACCATCATGGAGTGCTTTGAGAGTCTGCTGATGGAGCACATTGGCCTCCCAGCCAAGCTTGACCCACTACTGTTCCCTTACAGTCGCAACAGATCCACGGCAGACACCATCGTCCTGGCCCTCAACTCATTTCTGGAACACCTAGACAACAAGACTGTGAAACAAGATTCGGAAACTCCAAGCCGCTGAGAGTATTCTCCGTTCTGACGCCGGAGCTCCCATCCGATCATCCCGGCGAGAGGGACTGAAGGCCCCCACCACGGGTGGACATACAGGAAGAGTACCAAACTTTATTGCCTCCCATCACAGTGGGAAACGTTGATTCCGCTGTGTGGGGATGTTCATGTTAAACTCTATCGTGTATTGTGTTATTTTTATTCATACAGCTGTATGGTAACTCAAATCTCACTGTACCAATTGGTGCATGTGGCAATAAATGTCTCTTGAACTCTTGACATTAGACTCTGACATCGACCATAGCTCCTGATTCAACACATTAACTCATCCAAACTCATCCCTAATCTCCTGGCCCTCAGAATCAGTAAACACCTCTGCCACCGGATCCCCGACTTTCTGACCCACAGACCAATTCAATGTTACTTTGAGTCACCATGTATCTGGCACAGACTAAGTTACAAAAGTACTCATTAGCGTCCCGATGGTCCCCCTTTGTTCTAGGCGGCCCCACCCCGCCCCGCCGGGTCCCTCTTTTGTTCTCTAATAATAAAACAACTTAAAAATGTACTTCTGAAATGTCCCAGGTCCCTTGGAGCGCAGCAAGCCGAGTGGTGATCTTATAGAGGTTTAATTTAGAGATGCAACATGGAAGCTGGCCCTTTGGCCCACGCCGACCTTTTTCACACTAGCTCTATGTTATCCCACTTTCTCACCCACTCCCTACACACTAGGGCAATGTACAGAGGCCAATTAAGTGCGATAGATGGAATTGCTCTGCTCGGAGCCAACACCGAATCAGTGGGCCAAATGGCCATCTTTCTGTGCCACAGTGATTCTACCATTTCCAAATTAAACCCATTTTGGACTAAAATCCCACAGCACAAACCTACTGTTTGGAGTGGCAGACAAGACTCTGTACCAAACATTGCTAAAATACATCTCTTGACGCTGCTGAATGGCATTCTTGCCATAGAGGGAGTACAGAGAAAGTTCACCAGACTGATTCCTGGGATGGCAGGACTTTCATATGAAGAAAGACTGGATAGACTCGGCTTGTACTCGCTAGAATTTAGAAGATTGAGGGGGGATCTTATAGAAACTTACAAAATTCTTAAGGGGTTGGACAGGCTAGATGCGGGAAGATTGTTCCCGATGTTGGGGAAGTCCAGAACAAGGGTCACAGTTTAAGGATAAGAGGGAAGTCTTTTAGGACCGAGATGAGAAAAACATTTTTCACACAGAGAGTGGTGAATCTGTGGAATTCTCTGCCACAGAACGTAGTTGAGGCCAGTTTATTGACTATATTTAAGAGGGAGTAAGATGTGGCCCTTGTGGCTTAATGGGATCAGGGGGTATGGAGAGAAGGCAGGTACAGGATACTGAGTTGGATGATCAGCCATGATCATATTGAATGGCGGTGCAGGCTCGATGGGCCAAATGGCCTACCCCTGCACCTATTTTCTATGTTCCTATGAACACATCATCAGTGATGTAACCTGGGGTCATTGGGTGTTTCGGGTCTTTCAACATCAGACACCCTCGCCCAGGCGACCCAGCCGTGGTTGATCAGACCATGACTTGTGTTCAGGTGGCATTTGCTCCCCCCCCCCCATGGACCTCCTCTCCTGATCCAGAGCCATCTCAAGGCCTCTGTGGTGTTCTTGATGGCTCTTCTCCACTCCATTCCATTCCGTTGATGCCCAGTGCACTCAAGGCTATGTAGAGCGATTGCCCGGCAGAACCTCTGGAGCAAACCTCGACCTCATTAAAAATCACTGAAGACCCAGTTGCAGAAAACAAATGCACTTTGTATTTATAGAAAATGCCCTCGTCACCTTTTTACAGTAGATTAAATTTCACAATATGGATAAAATTAATGTTGGTTTAATTTTATTCTGCAATTAACTTCTCAACTGTCTAATAAAGCCATGCAATTAGCTGCTGGAGATTAAATGCTGAAAAATACGGGGGAAAGTACAAGTAATCAGGAACTTGTATGACAGCTGGGATCAGTGTAGTATTGTAGTAGTGCATTGAATTTACAGCCTATTGCAAATTCAGAAAATGATTTGTGGTCAAAACTATCAAGGCAAAGAGTAATTAAAGTCAAGTAAATAAAGCAGCTGAATATCTTTAAGAAAGAACAGCAGATGCTGGAAAAATGAAACGTAGACAAAAATGCTGGAGAAACTCAGCGCATGGGGCAGCATCTATGGAGCGAAGGAATAGGTAACGTTTTGGGTCGAAATGTCGCCTATTCCTTCGCTCCATAGATGCTGCCTCACCCGCTGAGTTTCACCAACATTTTTGTCCGCCAGCTGAATATCTTGCACCTTCTCGATAACAAATCCACCTCCTCTTATTGATACAAAACATCCCAAAGGCTGTATATGTAGGAAGGAACTGCAGATGCTGGTTTAAACCAACGATAGACACAAAATGCTGGAGTAAGTCAGCGGGACAGGCAGCGAAGGAATGGGTGACGTTTCGGGTCGAGACCCTTCTTCAGACTTAAGAAACTGAAGAAGGGTCTTGACCCGAAACGTCACCCATTCCTTCTCTCTGGAGATGCTGCCCTTCCCGCTGTGTTACTCCAGCATTTTGTGTCTATCCCAAAGGTGGTATTAGCTTTAGTTTAGACTAGAGATGCAGCACGGAAACAGGCCCTTTGGCCCACTGAGCCTGCGACGACTGGCGGTCACCCCGTACACTAACACTATCCTACACACTAGGGACAATTTACAATTTTACCGAAGCCAATTAGCCTTCAAACCTGTACATCTTTGGAGCGTGGGAGGAATCTGGAGAATCGTGAGAAAACCCGTCACGGGGAGAACGTCCAAACTCCGTATAGGTAGCACCCGTAGTCAGGATCAAACCCGGGTCTCTGGCGTTGCAAGCGCTGTAAGGCAGCAACTCTACCGCTGCGCCACAGTGCAGCCCTTTATTTTAATTTTATTATATTATTTTAAATTATAATCGCATTATTTTAATAAAGTTGAGACCAACTGATGCTTTTGTTATTCTTTATTTGAATTTTTCTGGTAACTGTCACGTACCTGTTGGATCTTCCTAATCAAGAATCTGTCTATTGGCAAGTAACATCAAAGGTTTGCAGAGAGGATTGTTTTTACACCTATCCCAACACAGCCGCATATATGTACCAAGCCTCGCACTGAGGCTACTATACAGTAAGATGCCTGTCATCGATCAAAAAGGTCAGTGCAACCATAAAATAAAAAGTGAATCTGCACTTCTCCGGCCCTTCTTAGAAACTAATAAAAATCCAAATGCACTTTAGGGTGATCAAAGTGCTTTTGCAATGATACCATATCGGGAAAGGGATAATAAACCTGTACTCTCGACTTTAGAGATCAAAAACAGGCCCTTCGTCCTGCAAGCCCATGCCGACCAACGATCACCCCGTACACTAGCACCACTCGACACACTAGGGACAATTTACAATTTTACCACAGCCAATTCATCTGCAAACCTGCACGTCCTTTGGAGTGTGGGAGGAAACCGGAGCAGCCGGAGAAAACCCTTACGTGGTCACAGGCAGGTCAGTATCAAGGATACAAGGCTCGCACCAGACTCCTGAAACACGTACTTCAAGTTTCATCTCAGCAAAAGAAAACCAAGGGAATGGAACCAAGTAGTCTGGATGGAACCCGGGTCTCTGGCGCTGTAAGGCAGCAACTCTACCGCTGTGCCACCCTGCAGATCATTCAAGGCAGACATAGATAGATTCTTGATTAATATGGGTGTCAGGGATTATGGGGAGAAGGCAGGAGAATGGGGTTGAGGGGGAAAGATAGATCAGCCATGAGTGAATGACAGAATAGCCTTGATGGGCCGAATGGCCTAATTCTGATCTTAGGACATGGTAGGATCACAGGCTTTCTACTGCCCTGTGAATTCTCCACTGCCCACACATTTACCCGCCCTCATGCTCTAAGAGATTGAAACGCTCAAAGCCGATTTAAATAATTCAGGATAAAAGGTATGGATAAACGCATCCTGGATGCCGCTTTTCCATATTCATATCATCGGCTGAGGTTTCCCATGAGTGAGTCTTATTTTTCAATGAATAGATCTTCCATTTCCTTGGTTTTCTTTTGCTGTGATGGAAATTGAAGTACGTGTTTCAGGAGTCTGGTGTGAGCCTTGTGGACAATGAAGCCACCCATCAGAACCAGAATTGAGTGCAATTAGAATCTTAATGTTGAGAACATGGGCCTTGTTCATACGTTCATGAGCAGAATTAGGCCTTTCGCCCAATCGAGTCCACTCTGCCATTCAATCATGACTGATCTAACTCTCCCTCTCAACCCCATTCTCCTGCCTTCTCCCCATAACCCTCGACACCCGTACTAATCAAGAGCCTGTCAATCTGCGCCTCATAAATTCCCATTGACTTGGCCACAGCCCTCTTTGTCAATGAATTCCAGGTTCACCACAATCTGTCTCAAGAAATTCCTCCTCGTCTCCTTTTTAAAGGTGCATCCTTTTGTTCTGAGGCTGTGGCCTCTGGTCCTAGACACTTCCACTAGTGGAAACATCCTCTCCACATCCACTCTATCCAGGACTGGATGATAATCCTCATTTGCTTTCTCGGCCAGTGGAGTTGAAGGATGGTGTGGAACATTTCCAGTGCTCTGAGGTACCCGATGTAGTTGGCTTCGTCTCTGAAACGTTTGGGGTTTCTGAGTTGGGGATGGGGTAGAAAAAAATTCCCCTTTGAGGCGAAGTTTCAGTTCACGACTCTTCTTCAGACTTTACCCTCCTAATAATAATAATAAATTTTATTTATGGGCGCCTTTCAAGAGTCTCAAGGACACCTTACAAAAATTTAGCAAGTAGAGGAAAAACATGTAAGGGGAATGAAATAAATAGTAGAGACATGACTAGTACATAAAGTAAAGACATAATTCAATTCAAAACACAATACGAGGCAATTAATGCACAGATGAAAAGGGAGGGGGACGTGGGGCTAAGGATAGGCAGAGGTGAAGAGATGGATCTTGAGGCGGGACTGGAAGATGGTAAGCTATAACGCGGATCAGTTGGGGGAGGGAGTTCCAGAGCCTGGGAGCTGCTCTGGAGAAGGCTCTGTCCCCAAAACTGTGGAGGTTGGACTTGTGGATGGAGAGGAGACCGGCTGATGTGGATCTGAGGGACCGTGAGGGTTGGTAGGGGGAGAGGAGGTCAGTGAGATATGGGGGGGCCAGATGGTGGAGGGCTTTGTAGGCGAGGACCAGGATTTTGTAGGTGATCCGGTAGGAGATGGGAAGCCAGTGAAGTTGTTTGAGGGCTGGAGTGATGTAATGCCAGGATTTGGTGTGGGCGATGAGTCGGGCGGCTGCGTTCTGGACCAGTTGGAGTCGGTTGATGTAGGTGGAGCTGATGCCGAGAAGTGAGTTGCAGTAGTGCAGTCGGGAGGAGATGAAGGCATGGATGAGTCTTTCAGCAGCGGGAGGTGTGAGAGAGGGTCTGAGTTTGGCGATGTTGCGGAGGTGAAAGAAGGAGGTTTTAATGACATGGCGGATGTGAGGCTCAAGGGAGAGGGTGGAATCAAAGATCACGCCAAGGTTGCGGGCCTGGGGAGATGGGGAGGCAGTGGTGCCGTCGATGGTGAGAGTGGGGTTATTGATTTTGTTGAGTGTGGCTTTGGAGCCTATGAGGAGGAATTCTGTCTTATCGCTTTTGAGTTTGAGGAAGTTATGTTGCATCCAGGTTTTTATAGCCGACAAACAGGAGTTGATATGGGAGAGGAAGGGGGGGGGGGGGGGGGGGGGGGGGGGTGGGGGGGGGGGGTTTGGTGCTGAGGTAGATCTGGGTGTCATCGGCGTAACAGTGGAAGTCCAGGTTGAAGTGGCGGAGCATCTGCCCAAGGGGGAGGATGCAGATGATGAAGAGGAGGGGGCCGGGTACGGAGCCTTGGGGAACGCCTTGAGTGACTGTGGCTGTAGCAGAGGTGTGGTTGTGGAGAGAGATGAAGTGGGATCTGTTGGAACGGTAGGAACGGAGCCAGCTGAGTGCAGAGCCTTCAATGCCGAGGTCTTTGAGTCTGGTGAGCAGGATGTTATGGTTCACTGTATCGAAGGCTGCGCTCAGGTCGAGGAGGATGAGGATGTTGAGGGAACCAGTGTCAGCAGAGGTGAGGAGGCCGTTGAGGACTTTGAGGAGAGCAGTTTCTGTGCTATGGAGGGGGCGAAAGCCAGGTTGGAGGGGTTCAAGTAGGTTATACGCAAAGAGGTGGGAATGAAGTTGCGACGCAACGATACGCTCCAGGGTTTTTGAAAGAAAGGGGAGGTTTGAGATTGGGTGGTAGTTAATGAGAGAGGAGGGATCAAGACCAGGTTTCTTTAAGATTGGTGTGACAGCAGCAGTTTTGAAAGCGGAGGGGACAATTCCTTGGGACAATGAGGAGTTGAAGAGATTAGTGAGGTAGGGGCAGAGAACGGGGAGGCAGGACTTCAGCAGGGGAGTGGGGAGAGGGTCAAGGGAGCAGGTAGTGGGTTTGGAAGAGCTGATGAATTTGGGGATTTCAGTAGGGGTGACCCCAGGTCAAACTGGGAGAGGAAGCAGTGTGGAGGAGGAGTAAGGAGGTCAGTGGAGATGTTGAAAGGAGGGGCCTTGGTAGGTGGTGGAGTAGATGCTGGGGAGTCGGGTACAGGGGATAAAGATTGATAGATGGTGCTGATTTTATCAGCGAAAAAGTGGAGGAATGAGTATATCGCCTATATCTCTAGACTCCCCCTCCCCCGACTCTCAGTCTAAAGAAAGTTCTCGATCCGAAATGTCACTTATTCCTGCTCTCCAGAGATACTGCCTGACCCGCTGAGTTACTCCAGAATTTTGTGGCTATCTTCGGCGTAAACCAGCATCTGCAGTTCCTTCCTACATACTTGGAGTTAAAGTCCTAGATAGGAAAGGTTTAGATCAGGGCTGTCAAACTCATTATAGGTCACGGGCCCCGCCGCCATCTTGCCTCTTTGACGGCCGTTGCCCGGGGCAACCGTCCCCTTGGCAACCACGGGCCAATCGCGGAGCAGCGGACGGGAGCGCCCCCTGCCGGCACAGACCGCGGTGGGAGAGAGAGAGAGAGATGGCAGCGAGAGAGACAGTGCAGCTGCCGTACAGATACATAATAAATGGTCGTGAATATACAGGCAAATGGGACTAGCTTAGATCATGCTGACCCACATCATGGTTGGCATGGACAAGTTGTGATGAAAGGCCCGTTTCCATGCTGTAAAACTCTACGACTTATCCTTGAAAGGTTATATTGGTAAAGTGGAGTGATAAATACTCCAGTGTTTTTTGAACAGGAGTTTATGTATATGAGATAATCCTTGTGTTCAGAATCGTTCCAGTGCTTTTCTGATGTGTATATTTTTGCCAGGAGCTGGCTCCTGAACGGGGGAAGGGG